>NW_017971458.1:0-65615 GCF_001907595.1 Talaromyces atroroseus
GATAACTTGAGTATACGATCTTCTATCGATCAGGATATTCTATCTTGTTTTAAGACTTCATTTGTTTCTTTACAACTTTCGTATACCAGAAGCCTATTAACTTCGCCCGTTAATAGCTATCCTAGCTATACTCGACGGTAAATAACCGAAGTTTCCGACAATAACTAGTTAAGTTTTTCTTTATAATACTAGTAACTAGAAAATATTATGATTGTCTCAGAATTTCTTTATTTTTTATTACTACTTATATAATACTAGTTAATAATATATAAAATAAATTATTTTATAATTTCTTTATTAAGAAAGCTTAATACTACTAGTATTTTATTAAACTTATTTATAATTTATTCATTATTATATATAAAATAGAGTTGTATTTAAGTAAAATATATCTTAAGGGTTCTATGTTCTTCTTTGAATAAAGTCATTATTTTAATCTTAATTTCTTAAAATATTTAATTTGGTCTTTCTTTGTTATTAATTATAACTTATTTTAATTTTTTAATATATTGTAATAGTGCTGTTATATTTTTATTATTAGTAGTTATAGTATTTTTACTATTGATATTAATAGTTTATAAATTAAGATTTGAGATTACTAGAACTGAGATTTAAGGTACTATTATTATTTATTTTTAAGACTTCTCTTTTAACTAAGAATCTTGAATTATTGGAAACTTCAATTTAATTATTGTTAAGTATAGCTAGGATAGCTATTAATAGATAAAGTTAATAGGCTTCTAAGGTTGAAAGGTCTTAGTAAATGAAAGAAATAAGAATAAGGCTATAAATATTCTAATTAATAGAAGATTGTATACTTAAGTTATTATAGTTAATTTAAGATGATAGAAGAAAACTAAATATATAGTAAATGAGTGTCCTTATATAGCTTTTCTCTATTATAGTTATTATAGCTATTTCCTTACATTGAGCTCTGATGAGTCTAATTATATCTATTATAGCTATATGCTAACAACTAGCTCTGATGGCTATGATAGCCTTAATCCCAATATGTCCTAGCTCTACTCATGGTATCTTCGGATAATCCTTTGTTCCCACGCATTAGCGTTCCATATCCATTGGCTGTGACGTTCTGATTCTCTGACATTAAATTTATTTATAATTTATTATTTATTCTAACCATTATTCTTCATCTTTAACTAATTATTTTAAATCTTTATTAAAATTAATCTTATTATCAGCTATTCTATTAACTTTATTACTATTAATTAAAATTAATAAAATTATTATTATAATTTATTCTTTTAAATCTAAAATAACTAGCTTTTAGTTCTTTCTTAATTTTTAGTATTAATTTATAAAATAATTTAATTTTCTATAATTAAAATAAGCTTTATTCTTTTTTAATTTATTTTTTTTTTCTTTAAATAAGATTATATTTAGTTATATTATTATATCTTTATCCTTATCTTTAATTTATTTTTAATATAAATTTACTTTATTTCTTTTAAATTTTTCTTTTTTTATTTATTAGGTATATATAATTAAATTAATCTAGAATACTACTTTTATTATTACTTAAAATATTTCTGATTATAATATTATTATTAAGATTTAATCTTTAATATTATTCTTTAATCTTTTATAGAACTAATTTCTAAATTCTTAATTATTTTATAAAAATCTTTCTAATATTTATAAGAATTTTAAAATATATTTTTTAATTAAGGCCTATTACTTAATATATTAAATTTTATTAATAACTTTAATTTTCTTATTAATAGTTCCTTATAACTGATTAAGTTTTTCTTTATAATACTAGTAACTAAAAAACATTATAATTATTTTAAAGTTTCTTTATTTTTTATTACTATATACTTAGTACCAGTTAGTAATATATAAAGTAAACTACTTTATAGCTTTTTTATTAAGAAAGCTTAATGCTACTAGTACTTTATTAGACTTATTTATAATTTATTCACTATTATATATAAAATAAAGTTATATTTAAGCAAGATATATCTTAAAGATTCTATATTCTTTTTTAAATAAAGTTATTATTTTAATCTTAATTTCTTAAGATATTTAATTTAGTCTTTTTTTATTACTAATTATAGCTTATTTTAATTCTTTAATATATTATAATAGTGCTGCTATATCCTTATTATTAATAATTATAATATTTCTACTACTAGTATTAGTAGTTCATAAATTAAGACTTAAGATTATTAGAATTAAGATTTAAAATATTATTATTACTTATTCTTAAGACTTTTCTTTTGACTAAGAGTCTTAAATTATTAGAAATTTTAATTATCTTACTATTAAGTATAGCTAGGATAGCTATTAATAAATAAAGTTAATAGGCTTCTAAAGTTAAAAGGTCTTAGTAAATAAAAGAAATAAAAATAAGGCTATAAATATCTTAATTAATAAAAGATTATATACTTAAATTATCATAATTAATTTAAGATAATAGAAAAAAACTAAATATATAATAAATAAGTATTCTTATATAGCTTTTCTTTATCATAGCCTTTATAAAAATCTTCTGATTTCTCTAATGTATAGATTATAGTTATCATAGAAATCCTCTGATTTCTTTAATGCCCTAATCCCTAAGGCTTCGCAGGTAATCCTTTGTTCCGATGTGTATTAGTCCCGTAGTGACTAACCTGATCCATTGGCTGTGACGTTCTGATTCTCTGACACTTTTTTAATTATACTTTTATCTTTATTTTTAAATCTTCTTAGAACAATTCAAATATTTAATAGATTTCTATATATCTTTTTTAGATCTATATTCTTTCCATCTTATAAGATAATAGATTTATTTTTTTTCTAACTTATATTATAATATTTTTTTAATTTTATATTCTTTATTATCTGCTACTTCATCTTTATTTATTAAATTAGTAATTAATTCTAATAATAAGATATAAAATATTAAATATATTTATATTCTTACTAATAACTAAAATTTATAATTATTATTTATAAATTTTTCTTTAATAGTAAATAATCTAAATTTAATTATATTAAATTTATTACTTAATCTTATACTTTTAACATTAAAGTTTTTTAATTTTAGTATTTATTATAAAAAATAAATTTTCTTCTCTTTTTTAAATACTAGTGCATTCTTATATTTTTTATTATAATATTTCTTTATTTTTATTTCTGCTTATTTAATATCTTTTAATAAATTACTATATATTAATTATATATATATTACTTAGATATTTATTTTATTTAATATTTTTTCTTATTTAATATTTTCCTAACTTATTCTTAGAATTCTTTTTAGATTAATAAAATATAATACTTATCTTATTAATATATTTATAGTATTATTTATTATAAATTAAATGAATAATAATAACTTTATCTAATTATCTTAATTTTAATCTAAATAATATCTTAGATATTATTTAATTATTTAAATTATTCTTTTAGTTTAATTATCAGTCTATTAATAATATATTATTAATAAATTATATTCTATTCTATAATTTTTTAAAATTATTTATTAAAATTTAGACATAAATAGTTTATTTTAATTAAATATAATTTTACTTAGTAATCTAAATATTATAAATACTTCTTATAATATTAATATTACATATTATTATACTATTAAATTCTTTAATATTAGCTTTAAAATAATATATTTTATAAATTTATCTATAATAATAATAGCTTTAATATATATAATTTCTAAAATAAGATCCTTTAACTCTAGTAAGTCTTATATAAAATTTATTATAATTTTTTACTATGCTTTTATTAATATTTCTAAAATCTACATTCTTTTATATAATTAGTAATTAATTAATTTATTATAATTATAACTATTATATTTTCTAATATATTCTTTAACTAATTTCTTTATTCTTAGAAAGTAATATATTTATTATATCTTTTTTACTATTTAATTAATTCTATAATATCTTTTAATTAATAAATTATAATTTATTTAAATAACTTCTATAATTATTAAAAATAATATTAATATTAATTCTTTTTAAATAGTTAATCTATTTTTTATTACTGTTTTATTATTATATAGTACTATTTATAATATTTTATTATTCTTAATAATTTTTATCATCTTTTTATAAAAACCTTTATTTTTTATTATAATTATTATTGCTAGTATTATCTTATTATTATAATAAATTCTATTTTTGTCTTTTATTAATATATTTATTTATAATTATTATATTCTAATTATATAATTTATTCTTTTATTTAATATATTAGCAATAATATTTTCTTTTTCTTTAATATATTTAATTTAAAATTTAAATCTAGATAGATATTCTAATTATCTAACTTATTTACTAATAAGCTCTTTAATTATTATAAAGTATTTTAGATTATAGTAGTTGCTTTTTATAATTATTTCTTTCTTAATTTCTTATAAGTAATATCTTTATTATTTAAATACTTTAACTATTATAAGTAGTTTTTTATTATAAATATTATAATTTCTTTTTATAATAGTAAATTATCTAAAGTAGAAGATAATAAGTCTTAATATTCTATTATCTTCTAATTATTCTAAAATAATCCCTAATATATATCTTAATATATTTAATTAAATTATATTTAATTTCTTTAGATTATAAAGTATAAGAATTAATATTTTTTTAATTAATTTTTTTATTTTCTTAAATACTTACTATTATTATTCTATCTAATTAAAATCTTAATCTTTTTATAATAACTTTATAATTAATTATATTTCTTTTATATAATTCTTTAACGTAATCCACCCCCGAACCGCCACCACCACCGACCCGCCACTTCCGCCGAAAACGCATCAAAATATTCAATCCTCTATATTCAACACGTCAATATGCTATTAATTCGAGATATAAAGTGTACAAAATCGGAAGAATAAGAAGGGCGAATTGTATTAGCTATTTCTAATTTATAGAATAAAAAAATTCTTAATATTAAACGAGCAGTAAAGATTTATAATATTTCTTAAATAACTCTCTGAGATTAATTAAAAGACATCCAATAACAGTCTTAAATATGCACTAATGGACATAAATTAATCCAGTTTAAAGAGGAATTACTTATAAAATGAATATTAGATCTAGATAAGCGAGATTTACTTCCCTGACCTTTTATAATATAAGATATAGCTAATATTCTTCTTTCTTAACATAGAAATCAAATAGTTAGCGAGAACTGAATATATAAATTAGTTTAATATTAATTGAAGCTAAAATCATAATATTTATAAAGATATAACTATAAGCATACTAAATATAAAGATCTAAAGATAATTGAGAAATATTTTAATCATATATAAGAGACTATAATTAAGTATAAAATTCTATCAGAGGATATCTATAACTTTAATAAGACTAGCTTTATAATAGGCCTTTATATAAGTATAAAGATCATTACTAGAAGTAATTAATATAACTATTTATATCTACTACAACCTAATAATTAAGAATAAGTAACTATAATTAAGGTAGTTAACTCTACTGGCTGGGTTTTATCCTTATATATAATTTTTAAAGCTATTAAATACTCTTAGAAAGGCTGGTTTGAGATTCTTCTAGATAATTAGAAGATTAATATTAATAATAATAAATAGACTATAGATTAGATTAATATAGATTAGCTTATTAATTACTTTATTCCTCACATAAATAACTAGATAATCAGATAATATCATATATTGATTCTAGATAATTATAGAAGTTATTTAACTATTTAATTTGATTATATATGTATTAAGAATAATATTATTTTAATTTACATATCTCTATATTCCTTATATCTATTATAGCCTTTTAATATTAGCTGTTTTACAGTTTTAAAGTAATAATATAAAAAGCTTATTAAGCAGCAGATAAGACTTAGTTTTAATTATATTAATAAAATTAACTTTCTTACTGCATTTCTAGAGGCTTATATAATAGTATATAAAGCTAAGATTATTCAGAATAGTTTTAAAATAACTAGATTAATACTATTAGATCTAGAATAAATTTATTAATAAATTACTATTTAATTAAAGACTCTAATATTACTTTTTTATTTACTTAGTAATTTATAATTATCTTGCTTATAAATACCTCAAAATCTGCATCAATTTAAGTGTTAGTTAAGTACAATTAAGCAGCAAATTAGTTAACATATGTGGAGCCTATCTAAGGTTATTAATGAAGTAATTAGTTACATATTAAAGGCCTATAAGACTAGTATTAATAAGCTTCTTATTATATAGAAGGAAGTTCATAATTTACGCGCTGTAAATAAGAAAGAGAAGCGAAAATATATATAATCTAAAAAGCAGATATCTTATAAGTAAGGAATTACTAAAGAGGAAGCACAGGTACTTATAAATAAGCTAGTTGAAGCATCTCAAATTATTACTATTACTCTGGCCGAGCCTAAGCTTCCACCCTCTCAACCACGTGTACACCACTAATTTTAATGTAGTGAGTATGGAATTTTTGGGTATAGAAGGCCTCAATGTTCTAATTGTACTAGTAATTAATTTTTTGTATATAATTATTATTTCAGGTTGAAATTTCGGGTTAAAATTAATATATAGCGCGTTTTCCGGAGAAAAGTGGCGGGTCGGTGGTGGTGGCGGTTCGGGGGTGGATTACATTAAGTATTTTTTAATATATTTTATTATACTTAAGAATTGCTGTATTTTGTTAATATTTATTAGGATAGATTAGTTAAGTATTATATTTTTTTTTTAAATTAGATCTTTAATCTTTCTAGCATATAAATTATTCTTAAATAATTAATAATTATAGTATTAAATTTATACTTCTTAATCTTAAGTATTAATTTTTTATTTATAAATGCTATTATAATTAGTTATATATATTCTTTATGTTCTTCTAGGTTTTATAAGTATATAATAATATTATTAAAATAAACTACAACAAATTTATTTAGGTATTTCTATAGAATATGTGTTATATATTATGTAAATTATGTTAGTAGATTTTTTAATTCTATTAGTATAACTATCTATTTACATAATCCTTTATTTATAAGGAATACTATTTTCTAAATATTATTTTTAGCTATTTATAGATTATAATAACTCTATTAAATGTTAAAGACTATTATAATCTTTATTTTCTGTAAGAGATCTTTTTTTTATTCCTGATAAGGCACTTTATTTATATTATCTACTATTCTATTATTTAGTGCTTAGTAATTAATAATTATTTATTTAGTTATATTCTTTTTCTTAATAAATATTAATTATACTGATATTTTTGTCAGAGAATCAGAACGTCACAGCCAATCGATAAGGCAACATTTACGGAACGGAATATGCACTACGCCGCAGACGCTAGAGCAAGATAGGATAGGGTTGCTATCATACCCATCAGGACAAAGATATGATGGGAAATATACTAGAAACTATTAAAAAGGTATAAAGGCCTGTTCATAGTTATCAGACTATATAGAAAATATGATGGAGGAAAGCTATATAAAAACGTTTATTTATTATGTATTTAATTATCTTTTATTATCTTGAATTAATTATAATAATTTAAGTATATAATCTTCTATTAATTAAGATATTTATAGTCTTATTCTTATTTCTTTTGTCTATTAAGATCTTTTAATCTTAAAAGTCTATTAACTTTGTCTATTAATAGCTATCCTAGCTATACTTAATAATAAAATAATTAAAATTTCTAACAATTTAAGACTCTTAATTGAAAGAGAAGTCTTAAGAATAAATAATAATAATATTTTAAATCTCAATTCTAGCAATCCTAAATCCTAATTTATAAATTATTAATATTAATAGTAGGAATATTATAATTACTAATAATAAAAATATAGCAGTATTATTATAATGTATTAAAGAACTAGAATAAGCTATAATTAATAATAAAAAAAAATTAAGCCAAGTATCTTAAGAAATTAAGATTAAAATAATAATTTTATTTAAAAGAGAATATAAAACTTTTAAGATATATCTAGCTTAAATATAATTTTATTTTATGCATAATAGTGAATAAATTATAAATAAGTTTAATAAAATACTAGTAATATCAAGCTTTTTTAATAAAAAAGTAATAAAATAATTTACTTTATATATTATTAATTAATATTATATAAATAACAATAAAGAATAAAGAAATCTTAAAATAATTATAATATTTTTTAGTTACTAGTACTATAAAGAAAAACTTAACTAATTATAAGAAATTATTAATAAGAAAATTAAAGCTATTAATAAAATATAATATATTAAATAATAAATCTTAGTTAAAGAATACATTTTAAAATTCTTATAAATATTAGAAAAATTTTTATAAAATAATTAAGAATTTAGAGATTAGTTTTATAAAGGACTAAAAGATAATATTAAAGATTAAATCTTAATAATAATATCACAATTAAAAACATTTTAAGTAATAATAAAAATAGTATTTTAGATTAATTTAATTATATATACCTAATAAATAAAAAAGAAAGAATTTAGAAGAAATAAAATAAATTTATATTAGAAATAAATTAAAAATAAGAATAAAGATATAATAATATAATTAAATATAACTTTATCTAAAAAAGAAAAAGATAAATTAAGAAAAAATAAAGCTTATTTTAATTATAAAAAACTAAATTATTTTATAAATTAATACTAAAAATTAAAAAAAAACTAGAAACTAGCTATTTTAGATTTAAAAGAGTAAATTATAATAATAATTTTACTAATTTTAATTAATAATAGTAAAGCTAGCAGAATAGTTAATAATAAGATTAATTTTAATAAAAACTTAAAGTAATTAGTTAAAAATAAAAAATAATAATTAAAATAAATAATAAACTATAAATAAATTTAAGTAAAATAGATATAATAAATTAAAAAGTAAAAAGCTTTAGAATAATTAAAGAAAATATTTAGTAATTTAAATAATAAAAATAAAAAATAGAAATAGAAAAGATTCAGTCTTAAAAAGAGTATTAAATAAATAAGATAAATTAATATTAATATAAGAAAGAGACACTAACCTTATAATTTAAAGAAAGAATTAATTAGCTAAATATTTCTTATATATTATTTTAAAAATATTAAAGACTTATTAAAAAGATATAATAAAAATACTAATTTAAAAGAAATTAATACAGAAGACTTTAATATAAAGAATATCTAAGTAAAATCTTTATTAGAAAAATCACTTTATACTTAACTAATATTATAAAATAATAAATTAATAATAATAACTTATAAAGACCTATATTAAAAATTAAATAAAAACCTTATTAAGAAAAAACCAAATAAAGTATAAAAAAACACTATTTAGCCTTAAAAGAATAATTAATATAATTATATATTAGTAAATATAACTTATTAGGAGAAGTCTTAATAAAAATAAAAAAATTATATTAAAGAATACAAGCATTATGAAAAATAAATAAATTATATATATTAATAATATAAATAAATATATATACCTTTAGCAAATATATATAAATATATATTATATAAGTGAGGACAATACTTTTATAATAAAATAATTAAATATATAAGGAATTACTCTTATTATTATTATTATCTAATATTAAAAAGAAATTTGTATTAGGAAGTATATTAAACAATATATTATAATTTATTATATAAAATGTATCTTATAGAAAAAAAAATAAAAGAAATAATTTCTAAGGATCTTAAAAGTAATTAAAGAATTAAGACTTAAATATTTATAAGAATAAATAAAGTATTAATATATCTATTAAGAACTTATATACCCCTATTATAATAATATTATAATTACTAAATATAAAGCAGAAGGATTATATAAATAGTATTATTATAATATTAAAGAATATTTTAAATATTAATAAAAATATTAAGAAAGGCATATAATTATAATAGAATTTATTATAATAATTATAGAGCTAAAAGTAGTTAGTTAAATAATAATAATATTAATAAAAATTAATAGAAGAAATATAAGAATTTTATTAGATTTAAGAACAGCCTATAACTATATTAGAAAAGAATTTGTGAAAGAAGTAGGACTATCTATAATTTAGATTAATAAATAAGTAATAATTATTTTTATTAATAAAAAAATAATTAATTAAGACTATAAAAGATAAGTACTAAATATTATTATAAAATTAGAATAATATATTATAATAATTATACTTAATATTGTATTAATATTAAGAGAATATTATAATGCTATATTTGGAATAGTATAATTATAAATCTAAAATCTAATAATTAACTAGATTAAAGGAATAATAATTATTAATAAAATAGCACTAAAAATATAAATAATTAAAAAGAATATCAAAGAAATTATATAGCTATATAAGGAATTAAGGAAAATCCTTAATATATTATTAAAAGTTAAAAAAATAGTATAAAAGATAAAAGAATAGAAATAAAAAATAATATTTATTAAAGATATTAAATATATTAATAAAGAAAATAAAGTATAAAATAAAAAAGAAAAAAGAATTAAAAATAATAATATAAAAAAGATTAAGATGATTTAGTAAGCATAAATAATTAATAAGATGAGAATTACTAAAAAAATATAGAAGATAAAATTAAAACTAAAAAAACTATATGAAAAGGAACTTGTAGAAGTATTAGTAAAATTATTTAAAAAATATTATAAGTTTATTAAACTATTTATAAAAAAAAATAGTAATTACTAATATATAATAAAGAATTTGAAATACAAATTAAACTGAAAAAAAGATTTATATTATTATTAATTAAGTAATATTATAAGTTAAGAGATAAATTAGAACTTAAGAATAAATTTATTAATAAGTTTTATAAAGTAATATATATATAACTAGAATATAGAAAAGTATTAATATAATTAATATTTATTAATAAAAAAAATATAACTAAATAAATAATTATTAATTATAAAGCACTAAATAATAGAATAGTAAATAATATAAATAAAGTATCTTATCAAGAATAAAAAAGAGATCTATTATAAAAAGTAAAGATTATAATAGTCTTTAATATTTAATAGGATTATTATAATCTATAAATAATTAAAGATAATATTTAGAAAATAGCTTTCTTTATAAATAAAGGACTATTTAAATAGGTAGTTATATTAATAAGTTTAAAAAATCTATTAATATAATTTGCACAATATATAATATATATTCTATAAAAATATTTAAACAAATTTGTTGTAATCTATTTTAATAATATTATTATATACTTATAAAATCTAAAAGAACATGAAGAATATATATAACTAATTATAATAGTATTTATAAATAAAGAATTAATATTTAAGATTAAAAAATATAAATTTAATATTATAATTATTAATTACTTAGAAATAGTTTATATACTAAAAGAATTAAAGATCTAATTTAAAAAGAAAAATGTAATATTTAACTAATTTATTTTAATAAATATTAACAAAATATAGTAATTCTTAAGTATAATAAGATATATTAGAAGATATTTAAAGAATTATATAAAAATAATATAACTAATTATAAAATTATTATAAAAAGATTAAAATTTTAATTAAATAAAATAATAATAATAAGCATTTAAAAAAGTTAAAAAATTAATTAAAGAAATACTAATTCTTATACTTTATAATTTAGAAAAATTAAATATAATTTAATCAGATATATTAGGATATATATTAAAGATTATTTTAAAATAATTAAAAGATAATAAATAATTATAATCTATTATTTTTTATTTTAGATAATTTACTATTACAGAAAAGAACTATAATATTTATAATAAAAAACTATTTATAATAATTAAAATATTTAAGTAATAAAGATATTATTTATAAGAAGTTAAAGAAAAAATAATTATAAAAAATAATTATTATAATCTAAAATATTTTATAATAATAAAAGAGCTTACTAATAGATAAGTTAAATAATTAAAATATCTATTAAGATTTAAGTTTTAAATTAAATATATTAAAGAAAAAGAAAATATTATTATTAATATATTAAATAAAAAAACAGATTATACAATTAAAATATAATAATTATAAATAAATATATTAGTAAAAGATAAAGATAGAATTTATTATAATAATAAAGTAATACTAGCAATAATAATTATAATAAAAAATAAAGATTTTTATAAAAAAATAGTAGAAGCTACTAAAAATAATAAAATACTATAGATAATATTATATAATAATAAAATAGTAATTAAGAATAGATTAGCTATTTAAAGAGAATTAATATTAATACTATTTTTAATAATTATAGAAGTTATTTAAATAAACTATAATTTACTAATTAAAAGATATTATAAAATTAACTAAATAATAAAAAAGATATAACAAACATATTACTTCTTAAGAATAAGAAAATTAGTTAAAAATTATATTAAAAAATATAATAATTATAATTATAATAAACCAATTAATTATTAATCTTATAAAAGAATATAGATTTTAGAGATACTAATAAAAATATAATAAAAAATTATAATAAATTTTATATAAAGCTTACTAGAGTTAAAGAATCTTATTTTAGGAATTATATATATTAAAATTATTATTATTATAAATAAACTTATAAAATATATTATTTTAAAGCTAACACTAAAAAGTTTAATAACATAATAATATATAATATTAATATTATAAGAAGTATTCACAATATTTAGATTACTAAATAAAATTATATTCAATAGAAATAAATTATTTATATTTAAATTTTAATAAATAATCACAAAAAATTATAAAATAGAATATAATCTATTAATTATATATTATTAATAAACTAATAGCTAGACTAAAAAAATAATTTAAATAGTTAAACAATATCTAAGATATTATTTAGATTAGAATCAAGATAATTAGATAAAATTATTATTAATTACTTAGTTTATAATAAATAATATTATAAATATATTAATAAGATAAATATTATATTTTATTAATCTAAAAAGAATTCTAAGAATAAGTTAAGAAAATATTAAATAAAAAAGAATATCTAATAAAGTAAATATCTAAATAATATATATAATTAATACATAGTAATTTATTAAAAAATATTAAATAGATAAAAATAAGAATAAAGAGATATTATAATAAGAAATACAAGAATATATTAATATTTAAAAAGAAGAAGAGAGTTTATCTTTTATAATAAATACTAGAATTAAAAAATTTTAACATTAAAAGTATAAGATTAAATAATAAATTTAATATAGTTAAATTTAGACTATTTATTATTAAAGAAAAATTTATAAATAATAATTATAAACTCTAGCTATTAGTAAGAATATAAATATACTTAATATTTTATATCTTATTATTAGAACTAATTATTAATCTAATAAATAAAAATAAAGTAATAGATAATAAAAAATATAAAGTTAAAAAAATACTATAGCATAAGTTAAAGAAAGGATATATTTATTATTTTATAAAATAGAAAGAATATAGATCTAAAGAAGATATATAAAAATTTATTAGATATTTAAATTGCTCTAAGAAGATTCAAGAATAAAGATAAAAATATAGTCAAAAAAGATAGAAAGATTAAAATTAATATTAAAAATAAAGTCATTATTTTATAAAATAAAAATAGTGGTTAGAAGCTCTTTAGCCTCTTATTATTTTTTTATTTATTTTACTTTTATCTTTTCTTCTGCTTTTTCCAATCTTTCTAATTCTTTAATATTCTTTATATCTATTTAGAGGAATTTACTTATATATTTTTAAAGAAGTCTCTTTTATTTCTATAAATAAGAAAAATAAGCTATAAGAGCTACAACCCCTTATTAAACCTTTTCCTTATCTGCCTTAATTTTATCTTAAGCTGTGATTAATCACTTTTATAAAAATTTAGAATTTATTATCTTAATATATTTATAGTTACTCATGTAAATATAGCTATTATAATAAAAAAAACCCTCAGCTTTTATACAAATATAGTCTAATCAACAATAACAATTATAAAGGAAAAGAAGAATAATTTTAAATCTTTTAATTTTACTAGCAAGATTGCGATTTTTAACAGTTTTATTTTATTTTAAAGACATGGTTAGCGTGAAACCACAAGATTATATATTTAGAATATTTAGAAAGTTAAGATTAGTTATCTATACTTTAGAGGATATAAGTTATTTATTAAGCTATCAAGACACCAGCCTTCAGAGAAGGGGATTGTTAGAGAATCAGAACATTATAGCTAATTGATAAAGCAACATTTACGAAACGAAATATATACTACACCATAGACATTAGAGCAAGATAAAATAGAATTATTATTATACCCATCAGGATAAAGATATGATGGGAAATATATTAGAAATTACCAAAAATATAAAGGCCTATTCATAGCTATTAGACCATATAGAAGATATAATGGAGAAAAGCTATATAAGAATACTTATTTATCATATATTTAATTTTCTTCTATTATCTTAAATTAATTATAATAACTTAAGTATATAATCTTTTATTAATTAGGATATTTATAATCTTATTCTTATTTCTTTTGTCTACCGAGATCTTTTAATCTTAGAAACCTATTAACTTCGCCCATTAATAGCTATCCTAGCTATACTCGACAGTAAGACAACCGAAGTTTCCGACAATTTTCTTATATCCTGATTATATATATATTATTTTATAAAATTTATCAGTAAATTTATTCTTGAGTTTTAATTTATCTCTTAACTTATAATATTACTTAACTAAGAGTAGTATAAATTTTTTTTTTAATTCAATTTATACTTTAAATTCTTTATTATATATTAATAATTACTATTTTTTTTTTATAAATAGTTTAATAAACTTATAATACTTCTTTAATAACTTTATTAAAATTTCTATAAGTTCTTTTTTATATAGTTCTTTTAATTTCAGTTTTATCTTTTATATTTTTTTAATAATTCTTATTTTATTAATTATTTATGCTTATTAGATTATCTTAATCTCTCTTATTTTATTATTTCTAATTCTTATTTTATTTTTATTATTTAGATTCCTTTAACTATTTTATAGCTTCTCTTTCTATGCTTTATTTTTATTATTAATATACTTATTATTTCTAATAAACATCATTTTCTATTTCTATTCTTTTGCCTTCTATTCTAATCTTTTAGAGTCTAATAGTATACTAAGGCTTTATCCTAATTCCTTATATAGCTATGCAATTTCTTTAATCTTCTTCTTAATAATCCTTATTTATAATATTATATTATTAACTACTACTATTTCATTCATCTAGTCAATTATTAAGTTCTGTATTTATAATCATATTATTTTAAATATAGCATTATAATATTCTCTTAATACTAGTATAATATTAAGCGTAACTATTATAGCATATTATCCTAATCTTATAACAATATTTAATGCTTATTTTTTATAGCCTTAACTAATTATTTCTCTATTAATTAAGATAATTATTATTTATTTATTTATTTATATAATAGATATTTTAGCTTTTTTTGTAAATTTTTCTCTAATATAGTTATAAACTACTTCTAAATCTAACAAGATTCTTATATCTTTCCTATTAAACTTTACTAGTATTATAACCATTTAATTAACTACTTTTAGTTTCATAATTATTATAATAAATTCTATTATAATCATATATCTTTCTTAAAATCATTATCTTTATTTAAAAAATTCCTTAGTGCTGATTATATATTATTTATATAACTCTTTTACCTAATATTTCATTATTAAAAGATTATTATAATAAAGATATACTGGTTTTTTATAAATATATTAATATTCTAACTATTCTTATAGATATCCTAACTTTAGTTTTAGGATAATAGATAAAGTATTTAAAAATTATCCTAATATTATTTTTAGTCCAATATAAAGTTTATATAAATTATTATAATATATTATCTAGTAAACTTTCTAATGCAAATTTCCTCTAATAAATAGATAATAATAATAAGAATAATTCCTTATATATCTATTCTATTTATTATAAAAGTATATTCCTCTTTTATATAAAATATACTTATATATTACTACTAAAAATAAATACATTTATTTATACTCTTAACATATATAATATATCTATTTATTATATTTTTTATATTTCTTAATATAGTTTTTTTATTTCTGTTAAGACTTTTTCTAATAGATTATATTAATAAACATATAACTACATAAGTCATCTTTTTAAGAGTTTATAATATTTTTTTATATTTCTATTTTTATTTTATCCTTAATAGGGTTTTTTATTTATTCTTAATATAAATCCTTATAGATTATTATCCTTAATCTATTATCTTATAATATTAATTAAATATAAAGTAACTCTTTAAAAAAGGAATCTTTTTTAATACTTTTTATATTAGATTCTCTTTTTATCTCTTCTTCACTAAGATAATCTTTTTTTCTAGATAATTTATAAGTATAGCTTGTCTAATTAGTTTATTTTTTATAACTATAAGATTAATATTTTATTCTTATATTAATGCTTACTCATTTCTTTTCTTATATACTTTAGTATTATATCTTATTCTTATTTAAATTATTAAGTATTCTTTTTAGCTATATTAATATATTTTCTTTATCTATCTGCCTTATCTATTCTACTTAGATTCTTTTATAATTTATTATCTATTCTAATTATTATTCTTCATCTTTAACTAACTATTTTAACTCTTTATTAGAATTAATCTTATTATTAGCTATTTTATTAGCTTTATTAATATTAATTAAAATTAATAGAATTATAATTATGATCTACTCTTTTAAACCTAAAGTAACTAGTTTCTAGTTCTTTTTTAATTATTAATATTAATTTGTAAAATAATCTAGCTTTTTATAATTAAAATAAACTTTATTTTTTTTTAATTTATCCTTTTATTTCTTAGATAAGATTATATTTAATTATATTATTATATCTTTATTCTTATTCTTAATTTATCTTTAATATAAATTTACTTTATTCCTTCTAAACTCTTCTTTTTCTATTTATCTAGTATAGATAGTTAAATTAATCTATAATATTATTTTTATTATTACTTAGAATATTTCTGGTTATAATATTATTATTAAGATTTAATCTTTAATATTATTCTTTAATTTTTTATAAAATTAATCTCTAAATTCTTAATTATTCTATAAAAATCCTTCTAATATTTATAAGAATTTTAAAATATATTCTTTAACTAAGATCTATTATTTAATATATTAGATCTTATTAATAGCTTTAATTTTCTTATTAATAATTTCTTATAGCTAATTAAGTTTCTTTTTATAATACTAATAGCTAGAAAATATTATAATTATTTTAAGATTCCTTTATTCTTTATTATCATTAACTTAATATTAATTAATAATATATAAAATAAATCACTTTATAGCTTCTCTATTAAAAAAACTTAATACTATTAGTATTTTATTAGATTTATTTATAATTTATTTATTATTATATATAAAATAGAGTTATATCTAAGTAAGATATACTTTAAGAATTTTATATTCTCCCTTAAATAAAGTCACTATTCTAATCTTAACTTTTTAAGATATATAACTTACTCTTTCTTTATTATTAATTATAGCTTTCTCTAAATCATTAATACATTTTAATAGCACTACTATATCTTTATCATTAATAGTTATAATATCTCTACTACTAATATTAATAGTTCATAATTTAGAACTTAGAATTATTAAAACCAAGATCTAAAATACTATTATTACTTATCCTTAAGATTTCTCTTTTAACTAAGGGTCTTGAATTAAAAACTTTAGTTAAATTACTATTAAGTATAACTAAAATAGCTATTAATAGGCAAAATTAATAAACTTTTAAAATTAAAAGACTTATAAATAAAAGAAATAAGAATAAGGTTTTAAATATCCTAATTAATAGAAAATTATATATTTAACTTATTATAGTTAATTCAAGATAATAAAAGAAAATTAAATATAGAATAAATAAATATCCTTTTATAATTTTCCTCTATTATAATTAACATAACTATTGCTCTATTCACTCTATTCTTATAGATATAATTAACATAGCTATAGCTCTATTAGCTCTATTATCCTAACTCTGACAGTTATAGATAATCCTTTGTTCCATCATGCATTAGTTTCCCTTATCCATTGGCTGTAACTTTCTGATTCTCTGACAGAAGTGTAAATTTAATATTATAATTATTAATTATCTAGAAATGATTTATATATTAGAAGAATTAAAGATTTAATTTAAAAAAAAATATAATACTTAACTAGCTTATTCTAATAAATATAGTAATTCTTAGATATAATAAGATATATTAAAAGATACTTAAAGAATTATATAAAAATAATATAATTAATTATAGAATTACTATGAAAAGAATAAAAATTTAATTAGATAGAGTAATAATAATTAGTATTTAAGAAAGTTAAGAAATTAGTTAAGAAAGTATTAATTTTTATACTTTATAATCTAAAAAAATTAAATATAATTTAATTAGATATATTAAGATATATTAGAAATTATTTTAAAATAATAGAAAATTAAAATTTATTATTTTCTATTTTAGATAATTTACTACTATTATAAAAAGAAGTTATAATATTTATAATAAAGAATTACTTATAGTAATTAAAATATTTAAATAATAAAGATACTACTTATAAGAAGTTAAGAAAGAAATAATTATTAAAAATAATTATTATAATCTAAAATAGTTTATAATAATTAAAGAACTTTACTAATAAATAAGTTAGATAATTAAAATATCTATTAAGATTTAAGTTTTAGATTAAATATATTAAAGAAAAAGAAAATATTATTACTAATATATTAAGTAGAAGAGTAGATTATATAATTAAAATATAATAATTATAAATAAATATACTAATAAAAGATAAAAATAGAATTTGTTATAATAATAAGATAATATTAATAATAATAATTATAATAGAAAATAAAGATTTTTATAAAAAAATAGTAGAAGTTATTAAAAATAATAAAATACTATAGATAATATTATATAATAATAAAGCAGTAATTAAGAATAGATTAGCTATTTAAAAAGAATAATTATAAAAGTTATTTAAATAAATTATAATTTACTAATTAAAGGATATTATAGAATTAATTAAATAATAAAAAAAATATAATAAATATATTACTTTCTAAAAATAAGAAAATTAATTAAAGATTATATTAAAAAATATAATAATTATAATAATTAATTATTAATTATATAAAAGAATATAGATTTTAAAGATATTAATAAAAATATAATAAAAGATTATAATAAATTTTATATAAGATTTATTAGAGTTATAAAATTTTATTTTAGAAATTATATATATCAAAGCTATTATTATTATAGATAAATTTATAAAATATATTATTTTAAAATTGATATTAAAAAATTTAATAATAAGAAGTATTTATAATATTTAGATATTAAATAAAATTATATTTAATTAAGATAAATTATTTATATTTAAATTTTAGTAAATAATTATAAAAAATTATAGAATAAAATATAATTTTTTAATAATATATTATTAATAAACTAATAGCTAGATTAAAAGAATAATTTAAGCAGTTAAATAATATTTAAGATATTATCTAAATTAAAATTAAAATAATTAAATAAAATTATTATTTTTTACTTAATTTATAATAAATAATACTATAAATATATTAATAAAATAAATATTATATTTTATTAATCTAGAAAGAATTCTAAGAATAAGTTAGAAAAATATTAAATAAGAAATATTAAATAAGATAAATATCTAAGTAATATATATATAATTAATGTATAATAATTTGTTAAAAGATATTAAATAGATAGAAATAAGAATAAAGAGATATAATAAAAAGTATAAGAATATATTAGTATTTAAAAAAGAAAAGAGAGTTTATTTTTTATAATAAATATTAAAATTAAAAAATTTTAATATTAAAAGGTTTTATCTATATAGTATAATTATTTATATCTAGTATAATAATTTTTCTAATCTAGTTAAAAGACTAATAATAATAATTCTATTTAAGTTACTCTATTTATTAAAGCTTTACTATATAGCAATTAGAATTAAAAATTTCTAGCTATTAATCTTTATAATAGAGATAGATTAAATAATTAGAAAAAAAATAGTTCTTTAAAATATTTAAATACTAAGTCATTCTTTAAATTAATTTAAGTACTTTTCTTAATAAATATATCTTTTATATCTTCTTTAGGTATATAAATAGTAATTAACTCTTTTATATATATTTTTATTACTTTATTTTTAGATATATCTTGTTAGTATTCTATTAGAATAATTTTAGATTATAATTTTTTTTTTGCTATATTATTTATATAAATAATTCTTTTTTAAACTTAGTTTTTAATTATTTAAAAAAAAGTATAATTATATTAATTTTTCTTCTATTTAGATACTTTAAATTATATTATTTAATTTTATTTTAAAAGTGAGCTTTTATATAATAAATAAAGTTTTTAATATTTATCTATAATTTAATTATAATAAAAATCTTTAATAGATAATTTAAATAATATTTTTATAAATATATCTTTTATATTTTTATACTACTTTTTAAGATTTAGATTCTGATTGCTATTATTTATAGAAAAATTAATAAGAATTTAATACTTAGCTTAAATTTAGTAAATTTATTTTATTAGATATCTATTTATAAGATATTCTAGCTTTTTATAAGAATAGGTTATTAGTCTGTCTTATAGTATAAGAGATTTAGATATAAATGCTTTTTTTTTAATAATAAAGTAAAATAAGGTCTCTTTTAATAAATTTAATTTATTATTTTATTTTTATAAGAGAATAATATAATCTTTTTTATTAGATAATTAAATTATAGAATCTATATAAGGTTTTATACTCTATATTTTATAAATAGTAAGTATTCTTAGCTATTTTTTATTAAATTGTTGTTCTCATGGACGTCAACCCTCTTACCCCTGGTATTGAGACCACTGGTGGGACGGCCGCCGACAACCAACCCACCGTCTTGATTCAAGTCTACGAGGGAGAGCGTGGTATGACCAAGGACAACAACCTCACAAGGGCACCGGAAAAGCCGAGTCAATCACCATCACCAACGACAAGGGACGCCTTACCCAAGAGGAGATTGACCGCATGGTTGCGGAAGCTGAGCAGTTCGCCGAGGAAGACAAGGCAGCTCGTGGCAAGATTGAGGCTCGTTATGCCCTTGAAAACTATGCCTTCAGCTTGAAGAACCAGGTTTATTAAATTATTTATAAAGAAAGAATTAATATATAATAAGAAATTCAAGGTATAAATTAAACTAAAAAAAGGATTTATATTATTTTTAGTTAAGTAATATTATGAGTTATAAAATAATATATATATAATTAGAACATAGAAAAGTATTAATATAATTAATATTTATTAATAAAAATATAATTAAGAGAATAGTTATTAATTATAGAGTACTAAATAATAAAATAGTAGATAATATAAATAAGGCACCTCATTAGAAATAAAAGAAAGATTTTTTATAAAAAGCAAAAATCATAACAGTCTTTAATATTTAATAAAATTATTATAACCTATAAATAGCCAAAAATAACATTTAAAAAATAGTAAAAATAGCATTCCTTATAGATAAAGAACTATTTAAATAAATAGTTATATCTATAAATTTAAAGAATTTATTAACATAATTTGCACAATATATAATATATATTCTATAGAAATACCTAAATAAGTATATTATAGTCTACTTTAATATATATTTATAAAACCTAAAAAAATATAAAGAATATATATAACTAGTTATAATAATACTTATAAATAAAAAATTAATATTTAAGACTAAAAAGTATAAATTTAACACTATAATTATTAATTATCTAGAAATAATTTATACATCAAAAGAATTAAAGATCTAATCTAAAAAGAAAAATATAATATTTAACTAGCCTATTCTAATAAATATTAATAAAATATAATAATTCTTAAGTATAACATAAAAATAATATAATTAATTATAGAATTATTATAAAAAGATTAAGAATTTAATTAGACAAAATTATAATAACAAGTATTTAAAAAAGTCAAGAAATTAGTTAAAAAAGTATTAATTTTTATATTTTATAATCTAGAGAAACTAAATATAATTTAACTAGATATATCAGAATATATTAAAAATTATTTTAAAAGATAATAAAAAATTAAGACCTATTATTTTTTATTTTAGATTTTATAATAAAAAACTACTTATAGTAATTAAAATATTTAAATAATAAAGATACTACTTATAAGAAGTTAAAGAAGAAATAATTATAAAAAGTAATCACTATAATCTAAAATACTTTATAATAATTATAAAACTTATTAATAGATAAGTTAAATAATCAGAATATTTATTAAGATTTAAGTTTTAAATTAAATATATGAAAGAAAAAAAAATATTATTATTAATATATTAAATAAAAAAGTAGATTATATAATTAGAATATAATAACTATAAATGAATATACTAATAAAAGATAAAGATAGAATTCATTATAATAATAGGATAATATTAGTAATAATAATTATAATAGAAAGAAAAGGCTTTTATAAAAAGATAATAAAAGCTATTAAGAATAATAAAATACTATAAATAGTACTATATAATAATAAAGTAATAATTAAAAATAGATTAATTATTTAGAAAAAAATAATATTAATATTATTTTTAATAGTTATAGAAGTTATTTAAATGAATTATAACTTACTAATTAAAAGATATTATAGAATTAACTAAATAGTAGAAAAGATATAACAAATATATTACTTTTTAAGAATAAGAAAATTAGTTAAAGACTATATTAAGAAATATAATAGTTATAATTATATTTCTTAATAATTAATTTCCTTATTTTTGAAAAATAATATATTTATTATATCTTTTCTATTATTTAGTTAATTTTATAATATCCTTTAATTAGTAAATTATAGTTTATTTAAATAATTTCTATAATTATTAAAAATAGTATCAATATTAATCCTTTCTAAATAGTTAATCTATTCTTTATATAGTGTTGTTTATAATATTTTATTATTTCTAGTAGCTTTTACTATTTTTTTATAGAAACCTTTATTTTTTATTATAATTATTATTGCTAATATTATTTTATTATTATAGTAAATTCTATCTTTATTTTCTACTAGTATATTTATCTATAGTTATTATATTTTAATTATATAATCTACTTTTCTATTTAATATATTAATAATAATATTTTCTTTTTCTTTAATATATTTAATCTGAAACTTAAATTTTAATAAGTACTTTAACTATCTAACTTATCTATTAGTAAGTTCTTTAGTTATTATAAAATACTTTAGATTATAATAATTATTTTTTATAATTATTTTTTCTTTAATTCCTTATAAATAATATCTTTATTATTTAAATATTTTAACTACTATAAATAGTTTTTTATTATAAACATTATAGTTCCTTTTTATAGTAGTAAATTATCTAGAGTAAAAGATAATAAATCTTAAGTTTTTATTATCTTCTAATTATTCTAAAATAATCTTTAATATATATCTTAATATATCTAGTCAAATTATATTTAATTTTTCTAGATTTTTTAATTTTCTTAAATGCTTATTATTGTTATTCTATTTAATTAAATTCTTGATCTTTTTGTAGTAATTTTATGATTAATTATATTACTTCTATATAATTTTTTAAATATTTTCTAATATATCCTGTTGTGCTTAAGATTTATTATATTTTATTAATATTTATTAAAATAGACTAGTTAAGTATTTTTTCTTTTTAGATTAAATCTTTAATCCTTTTAGTATATAAATTATTCCTAGATAATTGATAGTTATAATGTTAAATTTATACTTCTTAATCTTAAGTGTTAATCTTTTATTTATAAATACTATTATAACTAGTTGTATATGCTCTTTATATTCTTTTAGATTTTATGAGTATATAATAATATTATTAAAGTAAACTGCAACAAACTTATTTAGGTATTTTTATAGAATATGTGTTATATATAAATTATATTGATAGGTTCTTTAAATTTATAGATATAATTATCTATTTAAATAGTTCTTTATTCATGAGGAATATTATTTTTTAAATATTATTTTTTGCTATTCATAGATTATAATAACTTTATTAAATATTAAAGATTATTATAATCTTTGCTTCTTATAAAAGATCTTTCTTTTATTTCTAATAAGACATCTTATTTATATTATCTACTGTTCTATTATTTAGTGCTTTATAATTAATAATTATTCTTTTAATTATATCCTTTTTATTAATGAATATTAATTATACTAATACTTTTCTATATTTAGATTATATATATATTACTTTATAAAACTTATTAGTAAATTTATTCTCAAGTTTTAATTCATTTCTTAATTTATAGTATTACTTAACTAAGAATAATATAAATCCTTCTTTTAATTTAATCTATACTTTGAATTCTTTATTATATATTAATAATTATTATTTCTTCTTCATAAATAATTTAATAAATCTATAATATTTTTCTAGCAACTTTATTAAAACTTCTATAAGTTCTTTTTTATATAACTCTTTTAATTTTAGCTTTATCTTTTATATTTTCTCAGTAATTCTTACTTTATTAATTATTTATATTTATTAAATTATCTTAATCTCTCTTATTTTATTATCTTTGATTTTTTTCTTATTTTTATCACTTAAATTCTTCAGACTATTTTATGGCTTCTCTGTATTATCTTTTGTTTCTGCTTATCTATTTTTTATTCTAATTCTTTAGTAATTAATAATATACTAAGGCTTTGTCCTAATTTCTTATATAATTAAATAATTTCTTTAATCTTCTTCTTAATGATTTTTATTTATAATATTATATTATTAACTACCACTATTCTATTTATTTAATTAATTATTGGATTCTACATTTATAACTATATTATTTTAAATATAGTATTATAGTATTCTCTTAATACTAATATAATATTAAATATAACTATTGTAGCGTATTGTTCTAATCTTATAATAATATTTGATACTTATTTCTTATAATCTTACCTGATTATTTATTAATTAAGGTAATTATTGCTCATTTATTTATCTATATAGTGGGTATTTTAGTTTTTTTTCATAAATTCTTTTTTAATGTAGTTATAGGCTGCTCTTAAATCTAATAAAATTCTTATATATTTTTTTATTAATCTTTATTAGTATTATAATTATTTAATTAATTATCTTTAATTCTATAATTATTATAATAAATTCTATTATAATTATATATCTTTCTTAAAATTGTTATCTTTATTTAAAAAATTTCTTTATGCTGGTTATGTGCTGTTTATATAATCCTTTTGCCTAGCATTCTATAATTATAAGGTCATTATAATAAGAGTGTGCTGGTTCTTTATAAATATATTAATATTTTAATAGATATTCTAATTTCAGTTTTAAGATATTAGATAAAATATTTAAAAATTATTCTAATATTGTCTTTGATTTAATATAAAGTTTATATAAATTATCATAATATATTATTTAGTAAACTTTATAATGCAAATTTCCTCTAATAGATAGATAATAATAATAAAAATAATTCTTTATATGTTTATTTTATCTATTATAAAAATATATTCCTTTTTTATATAAAATATGCTTATATATTACTGCTAAAAATAAATATATCTATCTATACTTTTAACATATATAATATATTTATTTATTATATTTCTTATATTCTCTAATATAATTTTTTTATTTCTATTAAGATTCTTTTTAGTAAATTATATTAGTGGATATATAATCATATAAATTATCTCTCTAAGACTTTATAATATTCTTTTATACTTCTAGTTTTTCTCTCTTAATAAGGTTTTTTAATTGTTCTTAATATAGGTTTTTATAGATTATTATTCTTAATCTATTATCTTATAATATTAATTAAGTATAAAGTAACTCTTTTAAAGAGGAATCTTTTCTAATACTTTCTATATTAAATTTTTTTACTATTTCTTCTTCTCTAAAATAATTTTCTTTTCTAAGTGATTTATAAGTACTGCTTGTTTAATTAATTTATTCTTTATAATTATAAGATTAATATTCTATTTTTATATTAATATTTATTTATTTTATCTATTTAATATTTTTTCTAAGATTAAATTTTTCTCACTTTTTTTCTTATGTATTTTAATGTTATATTTTATTTTTATTTAAATTATTAAGCATTTTTTTTAATTATATTAATATATTTTCTTTATCTACTTATTTATTTTATTTAAATCTTTTTATAATTTATTATTTATTCTAGTTGTTATTCTTTATCTTTAATTAACTATTTCAAATCTTTATTAAAATTAATCTTATTATTAGCTATTCTATTAGCTTTATTAGTATTAACTAAAACTAGTAGAATTATAGTTATAATCTACTTTTTTAAATCTAAAATAGCTAGTTTCCAGTTTTTTTTTAACTTTTAATATTTATCTATAAAATAATCTAGTTTTCCATAATTAAAATAAGCTTTATTTTTTCTTAATTTGTCTTTTTTTTTTAGATAAGATTATATTTAGTTATATAACTATATCTTTATTACAGTCTTTTAATAGATTTTATTATATTATCTGATTTATTCTAAACTATAAAAATCCATTATATTTTTTCTATTATTAAAACTCTTATTTCTTCTATTTAATCTTAAATAATTTATTATTAATCTTGACTACCATTTTAATAAAGTTATTAATATCTTTTAATTAATCTATTTTAATTAATTCTGTCTAAACTTCTTCTTTTAATATATTCTTAAATATAATAATTTGTACTCTATTATCATATCTTAATAGTATTATTATTTTTTAAAACTTTATTACTAATTTCTGAGCTAATCTAATTTATTATAAATATTTTAATTTTTATTTAGTAGTGCGCATTTCATTAATATTTTTAAATAACTATATAAGTTATTCTTTAAAGCTAGCATAATTTATAAATATCTTAATAGTAATTGTATTCCAGTCTTCTTATACTGAATTATAAAGTTATAATAAAAATTATTTTATTATAATCTTATTGTCAGAAACTTCGGTTGAATTACCGTCGAGTATATGTCAGAGAATCAGAATGTTACAGCCAATGGATAAGGGAAACTAATGCATGATAGAATAAAGGATTATCTGCAACTGCTAGGGTTAGGGTAATAGAGCCAATAGAGCTATAGCTATGTTGATTATATTTATAAGAATAGAGCGAATAGAGTAATAGTTATATTAGCTATAATGGAGGAAAATTATAAAAGGATGCTTATTTATTCTATATCTAGTTTTCTTCTATTATTTTGAATTAATTATGATAATTTAAATATACAATCTTTTATTAATTAGGATATTTAGAAGTCTTATTCTTATTTCTTTTATCTATAAGACCTTTTAATCTTAGAAGTCTATTAACTTCGCTTATTAATAGCTATTCTAGCTATACTTAATAGTAATTTAACTGAAGTTTTTGACAATTTAAGACTCTTAGTTAAAAGAGAAGTCTTAAAAATAATATCTTAGATCTTAGTTCTAGTAATTTTAAGTTCTAATTTATAAACTACTAATACTAGTAGTAGAGATATTATAATTATTAATGATAAGGACATAGTAGTGCTATTAAAATATATTAATAATCTAGAGAAAGCTGTGGTTAATAATAAAGAAAAAGTAAATTATACATTTTAAGAAGTTAAAATTAGAATATTTTTAGTACTATCTAAATAGATACTAGTATTTTTAGTATTATTAAATATTTAATTATTATAATAGTCTCTAGCTTTAGCTTATAAGCTAATATAAAGTTTATTTTAGATATATTTTTTATAGCTAATTAGGTCTTTTTATCCTTTAAAATAAGCTTCTTAATATTTATCTTCTTTATAGTTTACTTTTTTATAATTATAATTCTTACTACTTTATTAAATATTAGATTAATATTCTACTATAGTATTTTTATTTATAAACACTAAAAACACAATATTTATAATTATCAAATAAAATTATTTATTATATATGTATTATCTCCTATTTTTAGAGCTTATAGTTATTACTTATAATCTTACGCGAGCCTTAATAATTAATATATTTTAATATTAGATTTTAGCTTTATTTAAAAAAGTATTTCTAGGTTAGATATTTCTTTATATAGAATCTATATATAAATTTCTAATTTAGGTACTAGGCTTATATATATTTATAATTCTAATATTTTTTATACTATTTTACCTATTTTTCCTTATAATATCTATTAGTAAATAAATAAGAATATCATACTATTTTTTTTATATTATATTATTTATTACTATATATAATCTTAATTTTAAATTCTTATATTTATTTAATATTCTCAATAATAAGCTCCTACTTTAATTTTTTACTAATCTTAATTTTTATAGATATACTATTAATAATAATTCCCTATATTATTATTTAGATATATATAGACTTTTTGATTATTGAAAATTAGCCTATTGTGACGCGTAGGAGCTGTAATGGCGGAAGTCTATTAATTTTATCTATTAATAGCTATCCTAGCTATACTTAATAATAATTAAATTAAAGTTTCTAATAATTTAAAACCTTTAATATGAAAGATAAAATCTTTATCTAAATGTTTGAGATAATAAATAATAATAATCTATCTATTTTAGAATAATAATTATAATAAATAATTTAAGCTATAATAAGATAGTAATAATATATAATAATAGTATATTATAATAAGATACTAGTTTGCTATATTACTCTTAGAAAATAATTTATATATTTAATAATCCTGCTTAACACTATATATATTTTCTCTATATTTTATGATATATATTATGATATATACTGGTTATGTGTTTCCTTATGTTAGCTATAAGCCCGTATGTTTAGTGACTGTCTTGCGTGTTGGTATGTGTGAATGACTGGTTGTAGTGTTAGCTGCTTTAACTAAGCACCTTTCCTTGATAGTACTAGTTTCTGCCTAGTATCATGCAGATTGGTTTCGTAACACTAGGAGGAACTACTCCAGAACAAGGATAGGATGATTTGGTATGGATTTGTACTGGATTAGCTGGAAGCTAGTTGCTCGTAATAGTGTACAAGGGATTATTAATATATGAAGTACATGAAGTGATAATAGTGCATATATTAATATTATATGGAGATATAAAAGATATATTCTTATCTTAGATAAGATAAGAGTATATAGAATACTTAATACTTATTAAAAAGGAATTGTATATTTTCTATTATTTATTTTAGAAGTATATAATATATAATATATAGAATAAGAAAGATTGGATATATAAGAATACTTATTTACTATTATATATTTAGTTCTTTATAACTCTTTAATCTAAGTTATTTAATTATATACTAAAAGGGTTAGCAAGGCAAATTTACTTAAAGTATTATAATATTTTAAGATACTTCTTTTATTTTAGTTATAATTAACTAACCTTTATTATTAATAAATCTAAATTATATTTAATCTTATTAACAAGTTATCTTTATAAATTTTTATATAATTTATCTATTATATTATACCTTAACACAACCAGTAATAATTAGAATAGATTTAAATATATAACAAAAGAGCTATTATCTTAACCTTAAAAAATAATATAAAATAAGTATTATTATAAAAAATAAGAAAATTTAAATAAAAAAAAAATACTTATAGATTAATCTAAAATAATAAAAAATATAATTATTTTAAATATTAAATTAATAATAACTCTTATTAATAAAGAAATACTTTAAAAATATATTAAGAAATTAGAAGCAATTATAATAATAAAATAATCTAAAATATTAAAACTACAAGTCTTTAGTAGAAAATAAATAGAATTAAAAAACTTTTTTATATAAATAGATATATATATTATAATTAATAGTATAGTATTAGAAATAAAAGAATCTAAGATAATCTTTATAATAACTTAATAAGAGAAGTCTTTTAATAGATTAAACTAGTACTTTATAAATATTATAATAAGGAAAAGAAGAATTAGAGTACTAATATTATAGAAGTACTAGGCTTTTATAAATAATTCAAGAAAAAGTTTAAACTAGTATTTAAAAATATAAATAAAAGATAAAATATTAAAAGATAATTATAATAATTATATTAAACTAAATTAGTATAATAATTAGTAGTATAATTTAAATAAATTATAATAATATTAAATTATAATAATAAAATTCTTATTATAATATTTAAGAATATATTAAAAAAAGAAATATAAATAAAATTTATTAAGATAGATTAACTAGATAATATTAATAAATTTATTAAGTTATTAAAATTAATAATAAATTTTATAAGATAAGATAAAAAAGAAAAAAAAATATAAGAATAATAAAAATATAGAATAAAATTTATCTTTAAATATTAAAATTAGATAAATAAAAAATCTAAGTACTAAGATTCTTATAGATTATAACTAATAAAACTTAATATAATAATTAATAAGAAATTAAAAAAATAATTTAATAAAAGCAAGATAGAATGTTTTAATTATAAAAAAAAAGAATATTATAAATAAGAATATAAAAATTAATTAAAATAATAATTTAAGATAATTAAAGAATAATAATTTAAAAGTAATTAAGAAAAAATAATTTAAAATTATAAAGTATTATAATAATAAAATTATAATTAATAAAGAATATAATATTTATAAATATAATAATATCTATAATAGTTTTTTAGAAATAAAAAAAGCTAGATAATTATATAAAAAAATAATATATCTTAAATATATATATAACCTAGAAAGAAATTAAGATATTTAAAAAGATAAAAATAAGATCTAAGATATTTAATAAAATAAGATATTAAAGTTATATGAAGAAATTAATATTAAAGATAAATAAGAAAATAGTATATTAAAATATATAAATAATTATTAATATTAATATAGTAAAGTAGATTACTCTAAATATTAAAAATTATTATAAATAATTTACTATAATAATAACTGTTTAATATATTAAGATGTTAAAATTAATGCTATATTATTTTTTAAGAAAAAAGAGAAAATTAAATCTTTAGAAAACTACTACTAGATAAGAAAAAAAAATAAATAAAAAAACTATTAATTATAGAAAGATTAAGAAATAAGATAAAAAAAGTATATTTTAATTTCTAATAGTTAATAAAGATTAGAGATTAGAAAAATTAAAAGCTTATATTAAGCTTAAATTAGACTTAATAGAAATTAACTAAAGAAAAAAGAATTTTTAAAGAATAAGATATATTAAATAAAAAGTATTTAAAGAAAATAGAGAAATTAAAAAAAAATTAATAATCTTAATAATTATAGATAATCTTTTATTTTATTATATATTAATTTCTCTTATTTATTAATTATAATATTCTAATTCTTTAATAATCTTTTTTTCTAAAAGCTGATATCTTAATAGCTTAATAAATAATTTATATCTTTAAATATATAAAAAATTAATTTTAACTTCTAATTTTCTATAATATATAATTTTATAATTTTACACTAATTATATCTTTAAAATAAAATATTAATAAGAATAATCTTATATTATATATTAAATAATTTAATATAAAATTATTCTTATTTTATTTTTATTACTCTTCTTTAAATAAAATTTATATAAAATTAGAAATATTATTTATTATAATAAGTATATAAAAAATAATTATTATAGATATATTTTAATAGCTTCTTTTAATCTTATATAAAAAAAACTTTTTTATATTTAAAAACATTTAGAAAAAAATAGTAATAAAATAAATACTAAAATTAAAGCTTTTTTAATAAAATAAATTTATCTCAATAAATAATAGAAGTTATTATAAAAGTATATTAATTAATTTATTTAATCTAATATTAAGAATATTAAAGAGTTAGAATAATTAGAAAAAATAAAAATAAAATAAAAATAAAATAAATAAAAAAATAATAAAATATTAAAAAACTTTTTTTATTATTATATTTTACTTTTATAAAATAATAATTTTATTTTTAATATTAATTTTAATCTTTTTATTTTTTTTAATTATACTTCTATCTTTATTTTTAAATTTTCTTAGAATAATTTAAATATTTAATAAATTTTTATATATCTTCTTTAGGTTTATATTCTTTCTATTTTATAAAATAATAAATATATTTTTTCTTTAATTTATATTATAATATTCTTTTAACTTTATATTTTTTATTATCTATTACTTTATCTTTATTTATTAGATTAGTTATTAATTTTAATAATAAAATATAAAATATTAGATATATTTATATTCTTATTAATAGCTAAAGTTTATAATTATTATTTATAAATTTTTCTTTAATAGTAAATAATCTAAACTTAATTATATTAAATTTATTATTTAATCTTATATTTTTAATATTAAAATTTTTTAATTCTAATATTTATTATAAAAGATAAACTTTTTTTTTCTTTTTAAGTATTAATATATCCTTATACTTTTTATTATAATATTTTTTTATTTTTATTTTTATTTATTTAATATCTTTTAATAAATTATTATATATTAATTACATATATATTACTTAGATATTTATTTTATTTAATACTTCTTATTTAATATTTTTCTAATTTATCCTTAAAATTCTTTCTAAATTAATAAAATATAATATTTATTTTATTAATATATTTATAATATTATTTATTATAAATTAAATAAATAATAATAATTATATTTAATTATCTTAATTCTAATCTAAGTAATATTTCAGATATTATTTAATTACTTAAATTATTCTTTTAGTCTAGCTATTAATCTATTAATAATATACTACTAATAGATTATATTTTATTTTATAATTTTTTATAATTATCTATTAAAATTTAAATATAAATAGTTTATTCTAATTAAATATAATTTTATTTAATAATTTAAATATTATAAATACTTTTTATAATAATAATATTATATATTATTATGCTATTAAATTTTTTAACATTAATTTTAAAATAATATATTTTATAAGCTTATCTATAATAATAATAACTTTAATATATATAATTTCTAAAATAAGATTTTTTAACTTTAGTAAGTTTTATATAAAATTTATTATAATCTTCTACTATACTTTTATTAATATTTTTAGAATCTATATTCTTTTATAAGATTAATAATTAATTAGTTTATTATAATTATAATTATTATATTTTTTAATATAATCTTTAACTAATTTTCTTATTCTTAGAGAATAATATATTTATTATATCTTTTTTATTATTTAGTTAATTTTCTAATATCTTTTAATTAGTAAATTAGAATTTATTTAAATAATTTCTATAATTATTAAAAATAATATTAATATTAATCTTTTCTAAATAACTAATTTATTCTTAATTATTACTTTATTATTATATAATACTATCTATAGTATTTTATTATTTCTAGTAGTTTTTATTATTTTTTTATAAAAATCTTTGCTTTTTATAATTATTATTATTAGTATTATATTTATTTATAATTATTATATTCTAATTATATAATCTGCTCTTCTATTTAATATATTAATAATAATATTTTTTTTTCTTTTAATATATTTAATTTAAAACTTAAATCTAGATAGATACTCTAATTATTTAATTTATCTATTAATAAGCTTTTTGATTATAAAATATTTTAGATTATAATAATTACTTTTTATAATTATTTTTTTCTTAATTTTTTATAAGTAGTATCTTTATTACTTAAATGCTTTAACTACTATAAGTAATTCTCTATTATAAATGTTATAGTTTTTTTTTATAGTAATAAATTATCTAGAATAGAAGATAATAGGTCTTAATTTTTTATTATCTTCTAATTATTTTAATCTAATTAAATTCTTAATTTTTTTATAATAATTTTATAATTGATTGTATTTCTTTTATATAATTTTTTAAGTATCTTCTAATATATTCTATTATGTCTAAAAATTACTATATTTTGTTGATATTTATTAAAATAAACTAGTTAAGTATTATATTTTTTTTTTAGATTAGATTTTTAATTCTAGTATATAAATTATTCCTAGGTAATTAATAATTGTAGTGTTAAATTTATATTTCTTAATCTTAAGTGTTAATCTTTTATTTATAAGTGCTATTATAATTAGTTATATATGTTTTTTATATTTTTCTAGGTTTTATAAGTATATAATAATATTATTAAAATAGATTATAATAAATTTGTTTAGATATTTTTATAGAATATATATTATATATTATGCAAATTATATTAGTAGATTTTTTAAACTTATTAATATAATTATTTATTTAAATAGTTTTTTATCTATAAGGAATACTATTTTTTAAATATTATTTTTAACTATTTATAGATTATAATAATCTTATTAAATATTAAAGATTATTATAATCTTTACTCTCTATAAAAGATCTTTTTTTTGTTTCTAATAAAATATTTTATTTATATTATCTATTATTTTATTATTTAGTGTTTAATAGTTAATAATTATTTATTTAATTATATTTTTTTTATTAATAAATATTAATTATATTAATGCTTTTTTATATTTTAGTTATATATATATTACTTTATAAAATTTATTAGTAAATTTATTCTTAAATTCTAGTTTATCTTTTAACTTATAATATTACTTAATTAAAGATAATATAAATCCTTCTTTTAATTTAATTTATACTTTAAATTCTTTATTATATATTAATAATTATTATTCTTTCTTTATAAATAGTTTAATAAATTTATAATATTTTTTTAATAATTTTACTAAAACTTTTATAAGTTCTTTTTTATATAATTTTTTTAATTTTAATTTTATTAATTATTTATACTTATTAAATTATCTTAATCTCTCTTATTATTTTTAATTTTTATTTTATTTTTATTATTTAGATTTTAATTATTTTATAGTTTTTTTTTTATACTTTATTTCTATTATTAATATATATAATATTTTTAGTAAATATTATCTTTTATTTCTATTTATTTACCTATCTTGACCTTTTAGGGTTTAGTAGTATATTAAGATTTTACTCTAATTTCTTATATAATTATATAATTTCTTTAATCTTCTTCTTAATAATCCTTATTTATAATATTATATTATCAATTATTACTATTTTATTTATCTAGTTAATTATTAGATTCTATATTTATAATTATATTATTCTAAATATAGCATTATAGTATTCTTTTAATATTAATGTAATATTAAGTATAACTATTATAGTATATTATTCTGATCTTATAATAATATTTAGTGTTTATTTTTTATAATTTTAATTAATTATTTTTTTATTAATTAAAATAATTATTACCTATTTGTTTATCTATATAATAAGTATTTTAACTTCTTTTATAAATTCTTTTTTAATATAGTTATAGGCTGCTTTTAAATTTAATAAGATTTTTATATCTTTCTTATTAATTCTTACTAATATTATAATTGTTTAATTAACTATTTTTAGTTCTATAATTATTATAATAAATTCTATTATAATTATATATCTTTCTTAAAATTATTATTTCTATTTAAAAAATTTTTTTATACTAATTATATGCTATTTATATAATTCTTTTATTTAATATTCTATTATTATAAGATTATTATAATAAAGATGTGTTAATTCTTTATAAATATATTAATATTCTAACTATTCTTATAGGCATTTTAATTTTAATTTTAAAATAATAAATAAGATATTTAAAAATTATCTTAATATTTAATATAAAATTTATATAAATTATTATATATTATCTAGTAAATTTTATAATGCAAATTTTCTCTAATAGATAAATAGTGATAATTAAAATAATTTCTTATATATCTATTTTATTTATTATAAAAATATATTTTTTTTATACAAAATATGCTTATACATTATTATTAAAAATAAATATATTCATTTATATTTTTAATATATATAATATATTTATTTATATTTCTTAATATAATTTTTTTATTTCTATTAAGACTCTTTCTAATAGATTATATTAGTAGATATATAATTATATAAGTTATTTCTCTAAAAATTTATAATATCTTTTTATATTTTTATTCTTATTTTATTTTTAATAAGATTTTCTATTTATTCTTAATATAGATTCTTATAGGTTATTATTCTTAGTTTATTATTCTATAATGTTAGTTTAGTATAAAGTAACTTTTTTAAAAAAAAATCTTTTTTAATATCTTTTATACTAGATTCTCTTTCTATCTTTTCTTTACTAGGATAATCTTCTTTTCTATATGATTTATAAGTATAGCTTATCTAATCAGTTTATTCTCTATAATTATAAGATTGATATCTTGTTCTTATATTAGTATTTACTTATTCTTCTTCTTATATACTTTAATATTATATCTTGTTTTTACTTAAATTATTAAGTATTTTTTTTAATTATATTAGTATATTTTTTTATCTACTTACTTTATCTATTCTATTTAGATTCTTTTATAATTTATTATTTATTTTAATTATTATTTTTTATCTTTAACTAATTATTTTAATTTTTTATTAGAATTAATCTTATTATTAGCTGTTTTATTAGCTTTACTAGTATTAACTAAAATTAGTAAAATTATAGTTATAATTTGTTTTTTTAAATCTAAAGTAACTAATTTCTAGTTTTTTCTTAGCTATTAGTATTAACTTATAAAATAATTTAGCTTTTTATAATTAAAATAAGCTTTATTTTTTCTTAATTTATTTTTTTTTTCTTTAGACAAGATTATATTTAATTATATTATTATATCTTTATCCTTATCCTTAATTTATTTCTAATATAAATTTACTTTTTTTTTTTCTAGATTTTTTTTTCTTTATCTATCTAGTATAGATAATTAAATTAATCTATAATATTACTTCTATTATTACTTAAAATATCTCTAATTATAATATTATTATTAAAATTTAATCTTTAATATTATTCTTTAATCTTTTATAAAACTAGTTTTTAAATCCTTGATTATTTTATAAAAATTTTTTAATATTTATAAGAATTTTAAAATATATTTTTTAATTAAAATCTATTATTTAATATATTAGATTTTATTAATAGTTTTAATTTTCTTATTAATAGTTTTTTATAGCTAGTTAAGTTTTTCTTTATAATACTAATAATTAAAAAATATTATAATCATTTTAGGGTTTCTTTATTTTTTATTGTTATTAATTTAATACTAATTAGTAATATATAAAGTAAATTATTTTATAGTTTTTTTATTAAAGAAACTTGATACTGCTAATATTTTATTAAACTTATTTATAATTTATTTATTATTATATATAAAGTAAAGTCATATCTAAATAAGATATACTTTAAAAATTTTATATTCTTTTTTAAATAAAGTTATTATTTTAATTTTAATTTCTTAAGATATATAATTTACTTTTTCTTTATTATTAACTATAATTTTTTTTAGATTATTAAAATATTTTAATAATATTATTATATCTCTATTATTAGTAATTGTAATATCTTTATTATTAGTATTAGTAGTTTATAAATTAGAATTTAAAGTTACTAAAACTAGAATTTAAAATATTATTATTACTTATTCTTAAGACTTCTATTATAACTAACATAATTATTACTTTATTTGCTCTGTTCTTATAGACATAATTAATATAACCATAGCTCTGTTGGCTCTGTTACCCTAATTCTAGCAGTTACAGATAATCCTTTGTTCCATCATGCATTAGTTTCCCTTATCCATTGGCTGTGTGACGGGGGTTGCAAGAACGTAGCTGGGATTCGGCTTTGGCCTAGGAATAGATTCGAATATGTAATGTATATACATGTATGCTCAGCAGCTAATCACTATTTTATAAAGGTCTAAGGTCACCTGCAGTTATAAGATGGTATGTGTTAAGTTATTAGTCTAATTAGTAGTGAAAAGTTAGATAAGATTATATACTTATTATATTTTAAAGCTATTTCTAACTTTATCTAAGATTCTATCTTATAGCTATTTTTCTCTTTATAAGAGTGCATCTCTAAGCTTAAAATTTTGTAGGCTTATAGGATTTAATATATAGAATTAGTAGTTTAAATTTTATAATAAAATTCTTATTCTTAGTAGAGAAATTAAAGATAAATAATAGATATTAGATAAAAGATTAAATATATAAAAAGTAGTTAAGATTAATATTAGTAATAAATATATATAAATTCTTATTTCTTTTATTCTAATTTTCTTTTTTTTTTTTCCTTAGCCTCATCTTCTTTTTTAATAATAAGTATTATCTTAATACCACGCTTTTTTATTAAAATTTTATTGAATATAGATTTAGTATATTTTATATTATTAATTCTTTATTTTTTTTATATTAATTTAATACTTAAGATAATAATAAGATAGTTTTAATTATCTTATAATTAAGTATGATAGTTAACTTAAAATATTTAATTTTAATAATTTAAATTTATTCTAGCTATCTCTCTTTTTAAAAATAGTATTTTAATATTTAAAAAAATATTAATATAATAATAATTTACTATTATTAATTTAGATTTATTCTTATATTTAGAATATCTTATAAAAATATTATCTATATAAATAAGTTAATTATATAAGATAAGTTATAAAGTTAGATAAATATTAATATAGTTATTAATAATATAAATAAATAAATAATCTAAATCTTTATATACTTTTAAAGGTTTTTTAATTAAGTTTTTTAGTATAGTCCTTACTCTTAGTATTATATTTAATAACTTTTAGCTCTCTATATCTTTAAAGGATAAGATAAGTAATAATATTTTATATATAGAATTTTAATATTAATAGAGTATAAAAATATATAATTAAGTCTTTATATAAGCTTTTATACTTAATTTATTTTTAATTATAAATTATTTTAAATTTTTATAACTATATTAAGTAGTAGTATATTTATTATAATATTATAATTTAGTTATATATATATTATTAAATACTTAAGTATAAGTATATTTTTATAAATATATATTTATATTTTAGTTTAAACATCTATATTATTAAATATTTTTTATTTTATAATTAATACTAATAATTTATAGTACTCTAAATTTTTATTAAACTATCTAAAAATTTTAGCTAATAAATTCTATTAGGATTTAGTAATAGAGAATTTTAGTAATTAATATTATATATTAGATAAAGTATTTAAAGCTTTAAATTATATATTTAAAAAATATATTATTAAAATAGACTTTAATATTAAAATTAATAATAAAAATATAGCCTTAACTTAATCTAATCTACTTAAAAAGTATTTAATTATAATAATTTATATTACTTTATTAAAGAAGCTTTATTTTTATTATTTTTATTTTTAATTAATATATTTAGCTAGTAACTCTATTAATTTTAATAAAAAAAGAAAGTTTTTTTTATTTTTCTTTATTAAACTTATTTATAAGTAAATATTTATATCTAGGCTTTTAAACTTTTAATCTTATAATTTATTCTTTTAATTTTTATAATTAATTAGCTAAATCTTTATTAATTATATAAGTTTTTTTTAAATTTTATAATTAATAACTCTTATTAATAGTTTATAATATAAAATAGATCTTATATTTATTTTTAATTATTATAAATTAAATTTTTTTTTATCTCTTTCTTTCTTATTTTAAATTATAAATAGTTTTATAATTTTAAAAGTAAATTTTAAATATAATATAATTACTGATATTTTTTTTAAATTTTTATATATAATCTTTTTTAAAATAGTCTATCTATTTAATAAAATATATTTTATTCTTTTTAGAGCCTTTTTCTATATAAATTTCTTTAATCTTATATTCTTTAATATTATTTATAATAAGACTATTAGATGAGATTTTATTTCTAATTATATTCTTAAATAATTTTAGTAAAAAGATATAGAATATTAAATATAATTATTAATATTATAAGAGTATTTTTAGCTTATATATATTTATTTTTTATATATTTAATATTTAAAAGAGTCTAATAAATTTAAAATTAAATTATTATTTCTTTCTATTTAAAGAATAGATATTTATAGTTTATAATATTATTTTATTACTAATTTAAAACTATATTATTATATATTTTTTATTAAAATATTTAGACTAATTCTCTAATACTTTCTTTAATAACTTTTAAAATTCTTTACATTTAATTTATAGTTAGATTATCTATTTAATTACTAGTATTTAATTCTTTTTTATTTCTAAGATTTTCTTATTAAAATCTATATCTAAAGAGTTCTAATTAATATTAATATGAATATCTCTCTAAAAATTTATTAGTGCTTTGATAAGTAATATTTTAGTAATATTATATATACTATTATTATATATATATTAAGCTAGTATTAACTATTATATCTAGTTATTCTATAATAAATTAATATATAATTAAAAATAATATTCTAATATCTAATTTTATTATTCTATTTAATTATTAATTTAAAGATAATAGGTTATATTAATTTTTTTTTTATACTAAGATATTAATAAAGCATTTTCTAAAATATAGCTATAAATATTATTACTTAATCATTTATAATATTCTTAAATATAATAAAATATTTAATTACTAATTTATATATAATCTCTACTAGTTCTTTTACTAATATAGTAATAGATATAGATTTATATATAATATATTTTATTAATAGTTCTATAATAATTATAATAATATTATATATTTTTCTTTTTTAATTTAAAGATAGAAGCTTTATTATAAAATCTAAAATAACTAACTCCTAAGATTTTATAGATTTTAGTAATAATTTTATTAATCTATATTCTTTATACTATAATATGCAATTATATTAATACTTTATATATATTAAATAATAGTATTAAATTACATTATAAAGCTTTTACTAGAAATATTTTAATAATATTATTTTATATATCTTTTTAATACTGAAATAACCTCTTTATAGATTATTATAATTAACTTGTAGAATTTCTTATCTAAATATATAATTATATAATATATATATTATGCCTTTGAATTTAAATAGATTATTAGCTTTAATATATTAATAGGAATAATTTACTTTTAAATTTAGATTTATTATCTATTTTTATATATTCTTAACTTATATATTTATTTATTAATAATAATAAATAATAATAGTAAACTCTTTAGGTATATTTAAATAAACTATTTTAATTATAATAATTATTATTACTTTAGATCTTAGTATTAAGAGTTTTAAATTTCTTATAATACTAGTAATTATTTTTTTTTAACTACTAAGTGCATTTCAATATCTAGAGTTTAAATTATTATTAACTTAAAAAATCTCTATTATCTCTTTTAAATATATAAGTTTTATATTATTAAAACTATATTTATATTTAAAAGATTCTATTTTTATTAAGTAAAGTCTTTAGTTTAGCTTTTTCTTTAATATTAGTAATAAAGTCTATTAGTTATTTTCAATTTTAATATAATCTGGCCTTCAACTTAATATATCTATAAAATTTCTATATCCTAGCTAATACTTAATATTAAAATTAAATATTATAAGCTTCTTAATCTATTAAGCCTATTTTTAATTTAGTTTTTTTATAGTTATAAAATACCAAAGATTATTATAATCTAAAAAGATAATTATAAGTCTATTATTACCTTCTAAATAATACCTCTAATATTTAAAAACCTTAATAATAACTAATAGCTTTCTATTATATATTTTATAATTAAGTTTAGCTAAGGTTATCTTTTAAGAGTAGAATATTATTAAATACTATAATTTATCAGCTTTCAACTAAGTTAGAATTACTATTATAATAAAATTTAATATATTAGTTTCTACTCTAAATAAAAGTTCTAGTTTAAAATATTTAAGTATAAATACTTATATAAAGCATTTCTTAAGGATTTTAAAAATATTTTATATCTTTTTAGTAAAAACAAATTTTATATTAGCTTCTTATTCTATTTTTAATCTTTTTTATATCTATTTATAATCCTTAATCATATTTAATAATAATATAGTAATTATAGAGTATCTCTTAATAAATCTATAATAAAAATTAGTAAAGTCTAAGAATTAAGCTATATTCTATATATTCTTAGATTCAGGCTATTCCTAAATAGTAATAATATATTTAAATTTTATTTAAATACCTTTTATTCTAATTATAAAACTTAGGAAATATATTTTATTAACTTTAAAAGTATATTTTAATAATTTAATATATAACTTATATTATTGCAAATAGTCTAATATTTTATAAATATCCTTTTTATAGATGGCTTTATTCTTTGAATATATAATAATATTATCTAGATATATTATATAGCTTATATCTAAAAGGTTGCTTAGCACTTAGTTTATATATAATTGAAAGATTACTAAGACATTTATTAGTCTAAATAACATAATAGTATATTTATAATACTCATATTAGATATAAAAAGTAGTTTTCCACTTATCTTCCTTCTTAATTTAAATATAATAATTGTCAGAGAATCAGAACGTCACAGCCAATGGATCAGGTTAGTCACTACGGGACTAATGCACATCGGAACAAAGGATTACCCGCGAAGCCTTAAGGTTAGGGCATCAGAGAAATCAGAAGATTTCTATAATAGCTATAATCTATGAATTAGAGAAATCAGAGGATTTTTATAATAACTATGATCTATGAATTAGAGAAATTAGAGGATTTTTATAAAAGCTATGATAGAGGAAAGCTATATAAGGATGCTTATTTACTATATATTTAGTTTTCTTCTATTATCTTAAATTAACTATAATAACTTAAGTATATAATCTTTTATTAATTAGAATATTTATAGCTTTATTCTTATTTTTTTTATTTACTAAGATCTTTTAATCTTAAAAATTTATTAATTTTGCCTATTAATAGTTATCCTAGTTATATTTAATAATAATTAAATTAAAGTTTCTAACAATTTAAGACTCTTAATTGAAAGAAAAGTCTTAAGAATAAGTAATAATAATATTTTAAATCCTAATTTTAATAACTTTAAGTCTTAATTTATAAATTATTAATATTAATAGTAGGAATATTATAACTATTAATAACAGAGATATAATAATATTATTATAATATATTAAAGAACTAAAATGAGCAGTAATTAATAATAAAAGAAGAATAAATTATATATTTTAAAAAATTAAGATTAGAATAGTAACTTTATTTAAAGAAAAATATAGAATCCTTAAGATATATCTTGCTTAGATATAATTTTATTTTATATATAATAGTGAATAAATTATAAATAAGTTTAATAAAATACTAATAATATTAAATTTTCTTGATGAAGAAGCTATGAAGTAGTTTATTCTATATATTATTAATTAATACTATATAAATAGTAATAAAGAATAAAGAAATCCTAAAATAATTATAATATTTTCTAGTTATTAATATTATAAAGAAAAACTTAACTAGTTATAGGAAACTATTAATAAGAAAATTAAAGCTATTAATAAAATATAATATATTAAATAATAAATCTTAATTAAAGAATATATTTCAAAGTTCTTATAAATATTAGAAAGATTATCATAGAATAATTAAAGATTTAAAGACTAATTTTATAAAGAATTAAAAGATAATATTAAAGACTAAATCTTAATAATAATATTATAACCTAAAATATTTCAAGTAATAATAAAAGTAGTATTTTAGATTAATTTAATTATCTATACTTAATAAATAGAAAAAGAAGAGTTTAGAAGAAATAAGACAAATTTTTACTAGAAATAAACTAAAGATAAAGATAGAGATATAATAATATAATTAAATATAATCTTATTTAAAAAAGAAAAAGATAAACTAAAAAAAATAAAGCTTATTTTAATTATAAAAAACTAGATTATTTTATAAATTAATGCTAAAAGCTAAGAAAGAATTAGAAATTAATTACTTTAAATTTAAAAAAGCAAATTATAATAATAATTTTACTAATTTTAATTAATAATAATAAAGCTAATAGAATAGTTAATAATAAAATTAATTTTAATAAAAGTTTAAAGTAATTAATTAAAGATAAAGAATAATAATTAGAATAAATAATAAATTATAAATGAATTTAACTAAAATAAATATAATAAATTAAAAAATAAAAGACTTCAGAATAATTAAAAGAAATACTTAATAATTTAAAAGAGAAAGATAAAGAATAAAAATAAAAGAGATTTAGTCTTAAAAGAAATATTAAATAAGTAAGATAAGTTAATACTAATATAAGGAAGAGATACTAATCTTATAATTTAAAAAAAAAATTAATTAACTAGATATTTCTTATATATTATCTTAAAAATATTAAAGATTTATTAAAAGAATATAGTAAAGACATTAATTCAAAAGAAATTAATGTAGAAGATTTTAATATAAAGAATATCTAAGTAAAATCTTTATTAGAAGAGTCATTTTATATTTAATTAATATTATAAGATAATAAGCTAATAATAATAACTTATAAGAATCTATATTAAGAATTAGATAAAAACTTTATTAAGAAAAAACTAAATAAAGTATAAAATAATACTATTTAGTTTTAAAAAAATAATTAGTATAGTTGTATATTAATAAATATAACTTACTAAAAGAAGTCTTAAAAGAAATAAAAAGATTATATTAAAGAATATAAATATTATAAAAAATAGATATATTATATATATTAATAATATAGATAAATATATATATTTCTAGTAAATATATATAAATATATATTATATAAATAAGGATAACATTTTTATAATAAAATAATTAGATATATAAGAAATTACTCTTGTTATCATTATCTAGTATTAAGAGGAAATTTGTATTAGAAAGTATATTAAATAATATATTATAACTTATTATATAAAATGCACCTTGTAGAGAAAGAATAAAAGAGATAATTTCTAAAAATCCTAGAAATAATTAAAAAATCAAGACTTAAATATCTATAGAAATAGATAAAATATTAGTATATTTATCAAGAACCTATATACCCTTATCATAATAACATTATAATCACTAAATGCAAAGTAAAAGGACTATATAAATAGCATTACTATAATATCAAAGAATATTTTAAATATTAATAAAAATACTAAAAAAAGCATATAATTATAACTAAATTTATTATAATAACTATAAAATAGAAAACAGTTAGTTAAATAGTAATAATATTAGTAAAAATTAATAAAAAAGATATAAGAATCTTATTAGATTTAAAAGCAGTTTATAACTATATTAAAGAAGAATTTGTAAAAAAAGTAGGATTATCTATAACTTAGACTAATAAATAGGTAATAATTATCTTTATTAATAAAGAAATAATCAGTTAAAGCTATAAAAGATAGGCATTAAATATTATTATAAAATTAGGATAATATATTATAATAATTATATTTAATATTATACTAGTATTAAGAGAATATTATAATACTATATTTAAAATAGTATAATTATAAACATAAAATCTAATAATCAATTAAATAAAAGGAATAGTAATTATTAATAAAATAAAGCTAAATATATAAATAATTAAAAAGAGTATTAAAGAAATTATATAGCTATATAAAAAATTAAAGAAAATTCTTAATATATTACTAAAAACTGAAAGATCAGTATAAAAGATAAAAAAATAGAAATAGAAGATAATATTCACTAAAAATATTAAATATATTAATAAAGAAAATAAAGTATAAAATATAGAAAAATTATAAAATAATTAAAAAAACTTAAATAATAAAAAAGAAATATAAATTAAGAATAATAAAATAAAGAAGATTAAGATAATCTAATAAGCATAAATAATCAAGAAAATAAAAATTATAAAGAAAATACAGAAGATAAAATTAAAACTAAAAGAATTATATAAAAAGGAACTTATAAAAATATTAGTAAAATTATCTAAAAAATACTATAAGTTTATTAAACTATTTATAAAGAAAGAATAATAATTATTAATATATAATAAAAAATTTAAAATATAAATTAAATTAAAAGAAGGATTTATACTACTCTTAGTTAAATAATACTATAAATCAAGAGATAAACTAGAACTTAAAAATAAGTTTACTAATAAGTTTTATAAAGCAATATATATATAACTAAGATATAAAAAAATATTAGTATAATTAATATTTATTAATAAAAAAGATATAACTAAATAAATAATTATTAATTATAGAGCACTAAATAATAAAATAGTAGATAATATAAATAAAACACCTTATTAAGAATAAAAAAAAGATCTCTTATAGAGAGTAAAGATTATAATAGTCTTTAATATTTAATAAAATTATTATAATCTATAAATAGCTAAAGATAACATTTAGAAGATAACTTTCTTTATAGATAAAGAACTATTTAAATAAGTAGTTATATCTATAGGTTTAAAGAATTTACCAGCATAATTTGTATAATATATAATATATATTCTATAAAAATATTTAAATAAGTTTATTATAGTTTATTTTAATAATATTATTATATACTCACAAAACCTAGAAGAACATAAAGAATATATATAATTAGTTATGATAACACTTATAAATAAAGGATTAATACTTAAGATTAAGAAATATAAATTCAACACTATAATTATTAATTACTTAGGAATAGTTTATACACTAAAAGAATTAAAGATCTAATCTAAAAAGAAAGATATAATATTTAACTAGTCTATTCTAATAAATATTAATAAAATATAGTAATTTTTAGGCATAATAAGATATATTAGAAGATACTTAAAGAACTATATAAAAATAATATAATTAATTATAGAATTATTATAAAAAGATTAAGAATTTAATTAGATAGAATAATAATAGTAAGTATTTAAGAAAGTTAAGAAATTAATCAAGAAAACACTAATTCTTATACTTTATAATCTAGAAAAATTAAATGTGATTTGACTAGATGTATTAAGATATATATTAGAAATTATTTTAAAATAATTAGAAGATAATAAATAATTGTAATCTATTATCTTCTATTTTAGATAATTTATTATTGTAGAAAGAAACTATAATATTTATAATAAAGAGCTATTTATAGTAGTTAAAGTATTTAAATAATAAAGATACTACTTATAAGAAGTTAAAAAAGAAATAGTTATGAAAAATAATTACTATAATCTAAAATACTTTATAATAATAAAAGAGCTTACTAATAAATAAATTAGATAATTAGAATATCTATTAAGGTTCAAGTTTTAAATTAAATATATTAAAGGAAAAGAAAATGTTATTACTAATATGTTAAGTAGAAGAGCAGATTATGTAATTAGAATATAATAGTTATAAATAAATATATTAGTGGAAGATAAAGATAGAATCTATTATAATAATAAAGTAATACTAGTAATGATTATTATAATAGAAAATAAAGGTTTTTATAAAAAGATAATAGAAGTTATTAGGAATGATAAAATATTATAGATAGTATTATATAATGATAAAGCAGTAATTAAGAATAGATTAGTTGTTTGAAAAAAATTAATATTAGTATTATTTTTAATGATTATAGAAGTTATTTAAATAAATTATAATTTATTAATTGAAAGATATTATAGAATTAATTAAATAATAAAAAAGATATAGTAAATATATTATTTTTTAAGAATAAGAAAATTAATTAAAAATTATATTAAAAAATATAATAGTTGTAATTATAATAAACTAATCAATCATTAATCTTATAGAAAAATATAGATTTTAAAGACACTAATAAAAGCATGATAAAAGATTATAATAGATTTTATATAAGGTTTATTAAAGTTAAAAGATCTTATTTTAGGAATTATATATATTAAAGCTATTATTATTATAGATAAATTTATAAAATATGTTATTCTAAAGCTAATATTAAAGAGTTTAATAGCATAATAATATATAATATTAATGTTATAAGAAGTATTTATAATATTTAGATTATTAAATAAAATTATATCTAATAAAGATAAGTTATTTATATTTAAATTTTAGTAAATAATTATAAAAAATTGTAAAACAGAATATAATCTATCAACTATATATTATTAATAGATTAATGGCCAGACTAAAAGAATGATTTAAGCAATTAAGTAATATCTAAGATATTACTTAGATTAAAATTAAGATAATTAGATAAAGTTATTATTAATTGCTTAGTTTGCAATAAATAATATTATAAATATATTAATAGAATAAGTATTATATTTTACTAATTTAAAAAGAATTCCAAGGATGAGTTAGGAAAATATTAAATAAGAAGAAGCATCTAATAAAATAAATATCTAAGTAATATATATATAATTAATATATAGCAATTTATTAAAAGATATTAAATAGGTAGAAATAAAAATGAAGAGATATTATAATAAGAAATATAAGAATGCGCTAGCACTTAAAAAAGAGGAAAGAGTTTATCTTTTATAATAAATGCTAGGATTAAAGAATTTTAATATCAAAAATATAAGACTAAGTAATAAATTTAATACAATTAAATTTAAATTATTTATTATTAAAGAAAAACTTATAAATAATAATTATAAACTCTAGCTATTAGTAAGAATATAAATACATCTAATATTTTATATCTTATTATTAGAATTAACTATTAATCTAATAAATAAAGATAAAGCAGTAGATAATGAAGAATATAAAATTAAAAGAATACTATAATATAAGTTAGAAAAAGAATATATCTACTATCTTATAAAATAGAAAGAATATAGATCTAAAGAAGATATATAGAAATCTATTAGATATTTAAATTATCCTAAGAAGATTTAGGAATAGAGATAGAAGTATAATTAAAAAAAATAGAAAAATTAAAGTTAGTACTAAGAATAAAATTATTATTTTATAAAATAAAAGTAGTAATTAGAAGCTTTTTAATCTCTTATTATTTTTTTACTTATTTTACTTTCACCTCTTCTTTTACTTTTTCTAATTTTTCTAACTTTTTAATGTCTTTTATATTCTTCTAAAGAAATTCTTTAGTTTATTTCTTTAATAGTTTTTGCTGTTTCTACAAGTAAAAAATCTTAATTAAAGCTTATTTTTCTTTTTCTTAAAGATACTCTTAAGTCTTAAAAAGATACTTCTATACTGCTTTAGATATAAGCATATTAATATAGTGATAATTGTTTATATGAATATACTTATTATAATATTTAGAAAACTCTGCTTTAATATAAGTCTTTTTTAAGTTATTATATTAATTATATAGAAAATAATAAGCAATACTAAATTATTTAATATATGAGAGAAGAGAGTTCCTTAAAATTATTTTCTTTGAAGATATAGTTAGCGTAAAATCATAAAATTATATATTTAGAATATTTAGAAAGTTAGGATTAGTTATCTATACTTTAGGGGATATGAGCTATTTATTAAGCTATTAAGATGCTAGTCTTTAAAGAAAGGGATTGTTAGAGAATTAGAATGTTATAGCTAATAGATTAGATTAGTTACTATGGGACTAATATATATTGAAATAAAGGATTACTTGTAAAGTCTTAGGATTAAGACATTAAAGAAATTAGAGGATTTCTATGATAGCTATAATCTATAAATCAGAGAAATTAGAGGATTTCTATAATAGCTATAATCTATAAATCAGAAAAATTAGAGAATTTTTATGAAGGTTATGATAAAGGAAAGCTATATAAGGATGCTTATTTACTATGTATTTAGTTTTCTTCTATTATCTTGAATTAACTATGATAACTTGAGTATATAATCTTCTATTAATTAGGATATTCATAGCCTTATTCTTATTTCTTTCGTCTATTAAGACCTTTTGACCTTAAAAGCCTATTAACTTCGCCTGTTAATAGCTATCCTAGCTATACTTGATGGTAATCAAACCGAAGTTTCCGACAATAATATATATTCTAGAGATCTAGTTATATAAATATTAATGCTCTAAAAAGCTAATTCAGAGTCTTTCTAATTAATAGTAAGAAATATTAGTTCTTAATTATAATAATATTTATCCCTTAGTAATTAATATATAGCTATAAACTACTATTTTTCTTAAATATAAATAAGATAAATGCTTTAGTAAGATTTTTTAACTTATAAATCTAATCTTTAGCTAGATTCTTTATCAGATATTTTTAAAATACTTTTTATTCTTTTAGACTTAGCTAATAAATAAAATAATATAATAGCTCTTTGCTAAACTCCAAATTAATAATATAATTATAAACTATATATTTAAGTAATACTACTATCTACTCCTCTAAGAAGATATTAAAGTATAATTCTAAGTACACTAGTAATTCTAAAACATTAATAACTACTAATTATAAAGGATCCTTAGTCTCCTTCTTATCTAGATTAGCTTTTTTCATTATAACTCTTCTTAGGTTTATAATATAAATAGTCTTTTTATCCTCTATAGCTTAATAAAGTTCTTAGACTATAATCTATTCTATATATAATTTTAGCATGCACTCTATGGGTATATTATTTCTATTTTTTATAGGATCCCACCACTGTATAGCCCTATAACTTATATAATAAAATATAAACTTAGCCTTCTATTTAATAAACTAGCAGTAATATTACTGTCTTATAATATAGTAAATATTAGAATTCATAACCAAGTACTATAGTAATCTAAGTACAATATTATACCTCTTTGCATTAATAATGCTATAAATCTGCTAGATACTTCTTAGTCTATTTTCTAAATTAAAAGCAATAATATTCAGCAAGATCTTTCTATATATTAATATTAAATATCTATTAATCGCTTTTGTGATCATAGCTAGATTTATTAAAGAATATATATTCTTTCATATTTATTCTTAGTCTATAAAGTTATTTTTAGTAGCTTTATTAATTAAAATAAATACTTTTATATAGCCTTTTAAGATTTATATATAAATATATATACTAATATATAATCCTTAATTTAATTATATAATATATAACTCTAATATTATAATAGCATATTAAACCTTATCAGAAAGTTATTTTAAATCTCTTTTAAATTTCTTACTAAGGCCCTTAAAGTAATAATTCTTTTCTATATACCCTTTTTTGTTATAATAAATACATATTAGTAACTTCTAAGCCTTTAATTTATCTCTAAAACCTTTGATTTTAGATTTTTTTTAAAAATAATAATTATTATAATAATTACTTTCTTAATTAGATTTATTACTTTAATCTAAATTTTAATCTAAAATTTTATTTTTTAAATCTAAATTTAATTCTATAGCTTATTTTTAAATAATTTAGAATTTCTTCTTTTATTTTAATATAAAATCTTCTATCTTTTAAAGATATATTATATAATTATTATATTCTTTAAATTTATTGCTCTATTATATAGCCTTAATATATATAAACTCTACAATTTAATCTTCAAAATAATATTTTTAATTCTTATTCATATATATTTATTCTAAGAGGTATTCTAGTCCTTAAATATAGATATTAAATTTAGATATAGTTTAGCTTTTTTATTATTATACTTATTAGTATTACTTATTTATATTCTGATATAATAGTTCTAGAGTATATATAATATCTATTAAAAAGAATTTAAAGTCTTTTTATATTATATAATTAATCTTTATCTTATTTTTTATAAGTATATCTTATTAATTAAATACTTTTTAGCTTAATTTTTTAACTATAATTAATATTTTCTATTAATTAATATCTTTAAAGTTATAATAATAATTATATTTTATAAAATAATATTTAAGTTAGAGCTTAAAGAATTCTAATTTCTTTATATTAGTATTATTATATTTTTTTTTAAATACTAGCTTTAGCTATTTTAAAAGAATAATTTCTATAAATACTTATAATCTCTTTTAACTTAATAGCTCTTTCTTAATTATTATTTTAATATTAATTACCTCTTACTCTTTTCTTTTCTCCTTTAAATTAAGATAATTTAAACTTTTTTATATATTAAAGCCCTATATTAATAAACTTATTAATAATAAATATAATAGCTATTGCTCTAGTTCCTTAAGCTTTTAAAGTATAATTTAAACTACAATCCTTTAATATTATATTTTTATAGCTTTAACTACTTTAGTTTTGAACTTAATAAGTTTATTTATTATTATTATTAAGAGGTCTTCTTTTAAATACTTTATTAATAACTTTAATAAAACTATAAGTGCTAAGACCTCATTCTAAGTTTTTATAATTATTAGCTTTATAGCTATAGCTTTAATATTTACCTTATTAATTACTATTAAAAATATATTAATCTTATTTTCTTTTTTATTATTTAATTTTATTTCTATAACTCTTACTTCTCTTTTCTTTATTAGAATTTTTTTAATATTTAAAAAATATTTAATTAAAGATAACAGTTCCTTAGAGACTTATCTTTAAATATATAAAGAGACATGTTTTAGAGCTATTTTAAATAATAATTACTAAATCTTTATAAAGTAAGCAATTAAACTATAATAAGATTTATAAAAACATAGCTGAGATTCAGCTTTAGTCTAAGAATAGATTTAAATATATAATATATATATATATATTCTCAGCAGCTAATCACTACTTTATGAAGACTTAAGGCTATCTATGGTTATAAGACAGTATATACTAAGCTGCTAGTTTAATTAGTGGCAGGAAGCCAGATAAGGTCACATGCCCGCTGTACTTTGAAGCTATTCCCAACTCCATCCAGGATTCCGCCTTACACCCTTCTTGATATCACATAGATCCTCCGGCAATCTGCAGCATGAATCAAAACACGGGGTAATCCCCACAAGGCATATCTAGCCCCACATCTTCCCTGCATGTGATTCGTCCACGGGAGACGGCCCGCGGGTACTTCCGCAGTAACCGCATGCCGCCAAGCCAAATCGTACTAGGCCGTCACACTTATAACTTATATAATAGAGTATAAGCTCAGCCTTTTATTTAATAGACTAGCGGTAATATTACTGCCTTATAATATAATAAATATTAGAATTTATAATTAAGTGCTATAATAATCTAAGTATAATATTATATTTTTTTATATTAATAATATTATAGGTCTACTAGGTGCTTTTTAGTCCACCTTTTAAATTAAGAGTAATAATATTTAGTAAAGTCTTTCTATATATTAATATTAAATGCTTATTAATTATCTTTACAATTATAGTTGGATTTACTAAAAAATATATATTCTTTTATATTTATTTTTAGTCCATAAAGTTATCTTTAGTAGTTTTATTAATTAAAGTAAGCATTTTTATATAGTCTTTTAAGATTTATATATAAATATATATACTAATATATAATCTTTAATTTAATTATATAATATACAGCCTTAATATTATAATAGCATATTAAATCTTGTTAAAAAATTATTTTAAATCTCTCTTAAATCTTTTATTAGAGTTCTTAAAGTAATAGTTCTTCTCTATATACTTTTTTTTACTATAATAAATATATATTAATAATTTCTAAGTTTTTAATCTATCTCTAGAATCTTTAATTTTAGACTTTTTCTAGAAATAATAATTACTATAATAGTTACCCTCTTAATTAAATTTATTATTTTAGTCTAAATTTTAACCTAAAGCTTTATTTTTTAAATTTAAATTTAGCTCTATAACTTATTTCTAAGTAGCTTAAAATTCTTTCTTTTATTCTAATATAGAATCTTCTATCTTTTAAAGATATACTATATAATTATTATATTTTTTAAGTTTATTATTCTATTATATAGCCTTAATATATATAAATTTTATAATTTAATCTTCAAGATAATATTTTTAATTCTTATTTATATATATTTATTCTAAGAGATGTTCTAGTCTTTAGATATAAATATTAAATTTAGATATAATTTAGTTTTTTTATTATTATACTTATTAATATTACTTATTTATATCCTAGCGCAATAGTTCTAAAATATATATAATACCTACTAAAAAGAATTTAAAATCTTTTTATATTATATAATTAATCTTTATCTTATTCTTTATAAGTATATTTTATTAATTAAATATTTTCTAATTTAACTCTTTAACTATAATTAGTATTTTTTATTAATTAATATCTTTAAAGTTATAATAATAATTATATTTTATAAAATAATATTTAAATTAAAGCTTAAAAAATTCTAGTTTCTTTATATTAATATTATTATATTTCTTTTTAAGTACTAGCTTTAACTATTTTAAGAAAATAACTTTTATAAATATTTATAATTTTTTTTAACTTAATAGTTCTTTTTTAATTATTATTTTAATATTAATTATTCTTTACTTTTTTTTTTTTCTTTAAATTAAGATAATTTAAATCTTCTTGTATATTAAAATCTTATATTAATAAGCTTATTAATAATAAATATAATAGCTATTACTTCAGCTTTTTAAGCTTTTAAAGTATAATTTAAACTATAATCCTTTAATATTATATCTTTATAACTTTAGCTACTCTAGCTTTAAACTTAATAAATTTATTTATTATTATTATTAAAAGATCTTTCTTTAAATACTTTATTAATAATTTTAATAAAATTATAGATATTAGAGTTTTATTTTAAATTTTTATAATTATTAACTTTATAGTTATAGCCTTAATATTTATTTTATTAATTACTATTAAAGATATATTAATCTTATTTTTCTCTTTATTATTTAATTTTATCTTTATAACTCTTACTTCTCTTTCTTTTATTAGAATCTTTTTAATATTTAAAAGATATTTAATTAAAGATAATAATTCTTTAAGAATTTATTTCTAAATATATAAAGAGATATATTTTAGAGTTATTCTAGAAAATAATTATTAAGCTTTTATAAAGCAAGTAATTAGACTATAATAGAGATTATAAAAATATAGCTAAGATTTAGCTTTAGCTTAAAAATAGATTTGAATATATAATATATATATATATATGCTTAACAGCTAATCACTGCTTTATAAAGGCCTAAGACTACTTATAGTTATAAGATGGTGTGTGCCAAGCTACTAGTCTAATTAGCAGCAGGAAGCCGGGCAAGGTCATATGCCCACTGTACTTTGAAGCTATTCCCAACTCTATCCAGGATTCCGCCTTACAGGCTGTAACATTCTGATTCTCTAACACTTATTTAATTTTATTAGCCTTTATATATATACTTATATTTACTAAAAATAACTTAAGCTTAAAATATATTCTATTAAATTTCATTAGCTTTAATAGCTTAATTTTATTAGTAACTAATAGTGAGCTTAATATTATTTATGCTTTTCTAATTATTTAATATGATCCTTTTATTTAATTTTTTCTTGTTTAAATTATTTAGTATATTTTTTAAGTTAATTTATCTGATTATTTTTAATCTTTAGCTTATTTTCAAGTTGCTGTATATATTTGACTATCTAGTTGAATTGTTCTTTAAGAGTAGTATAGTAGGCTAGTATCTTATTATTCTTATTATAATATACTACTGCCATATATTATTGCTATTTTATTATAACTTAGGCTGTATATTATGGTTATTACTCTAAAATAAATGAACTATTATTACCTATTATCTTAAATATTTAGATAAAGATTTTATTTTTTATATTAAGGGTCTTAAATTATTAGAAACTTTAGTTTAATTATTGTCAAATATAACTAAGATAATTATTAATAAGTGAAGTTAATAGACTTCTGGTATATAAAAGTCATAAGAAAATAAATAAAGTCTTAAGATAAGATAAAATATCTTAATTAATAGAAGATTATATACTCAAGTTATTTTAGTTAATTTAAGATAACAAAAACTAAATACAGGGTAAATAAGCATCCTTATATAACTTTCCTCTATTATAGCCATTATAGAGAATCCTATAATTCCTATATAATGATTATTATAGTTATCATAGCCTTTGCTCTGATTTCTATGATATCCTAATCCTAGTGGTTATAGATAATCCTTTGTTCCATCATGCATTAGTTTTCCTTATCCATTGGCTGTAACGTTCTGATTCTCTGACAAGAATTTAATAACACAATAATATACAATACTAATATTATAAGAAGTATTTATAATATTTAGATTACTAAATAAAATTATATTTAACAAAGATAAATTATTTATATCTAAAATTTAGTAAATAATTATAAAAAATTATAGAATAAAATATAATCTATTAATAATATATCATTAATAGACTAATAGCCAGACTAAAAGGATAATTTAAGTAGTTAAATAATATCTAAGATATTATTTAAATTAAAATTAAGATAATTAGACAGAAGTATTATTATTTATTGAATTTATAATAAATAAACTATATTTTATTAATCTAAGAAAAATTCTAAGAATAAGTTAGAAAAATATTAAATAAGAAAAAATATTAAATAAAATAAATATCCAAATAATATATATATAATTAATATATAATAACTTATCAAAAGATATTAAATAGATAGAAATAAGAATAAAAAGATATTATAATAAGAAGCATAAGAACGCATTAACACTTAAAAAAAGAAAAAAAAGTTTATCTTTTATAATAAATATTAAAATTTTTTAATTTTAATATTAAAAATATAAAATTAAGTAATAAATTTAATATAATTAAATTTAAACTATTTACTATTAAAAAAAAACTTATAAATAATAATTATAAACTCCAACTACTAATAAGAATATAAATATATCTAATATTTTATATCTTATTATTAAAGTTAATAATTAATTTAATAAATAAAAATAAAGCAATAGATAATAAGAAAATATAAAGTTAAAAAAATATTATAATATAAATTAGAAAAAAAATACATCTATTATTTTATAAAATAAAAAGAATATAGACCTAAAAAAATATATATATAAAAACTTATTAAGTACTTAAATTGCTTTAAAAAAAATTTAAAAATAAAGACAGAAATATAATTAAAAAAAATAAAAGAATTAAAGTTAATATTAAAAATAAGATTATCATTTTATAAAATAAATATAATAATAAGAAGTTCTTTAGTCTTTTATTATTCTTTTATTTATTTTATTTTTATCTCTTCTTCTACTTTTTTTTAATCTTTCTAACTCTTTATCTTTAATATTTATTTAAATAAACTAGTATATTTCTATAATTATTTCTTTTATTTTTAAAGACAACTAAATTTAATTATAAAGACTACAACTTCTTTATAAGTTTTTTCTTTATTAGCCTTAATTTTATCTTAAACCTTAACAAGCTACTTTTAAGCTAAATTAAAAATAAAGATTTTAGAGCAGCAATAATTATTCACTTAAATATACTTATTATAGCATTTTAAAAATTCTACTTTAATATAAGTCTTTTCTAAATTACTATACTAATTATATAAAAAATAATAAATAATCCTAAATTATTCAATATATAAAAGAAAAAAATTTTTCAAAATAGATTTCTTTAAAGATATAATTAATATAAAATTATAAAATCACATATCATAAAAAATTAAGAATTAAGATTAGTTACTTATATATTTAAGAAATATAAGCTATTTATTAAACTGTCAAGATACCAGCCTTTAAAAAAAAGGATTATCAAAGAATTAAAATATTATAGCTAATAGATAAAAGAAACTAATATATAATAGAATAAAGGATTATCTATAATCATTAGGATTAGAGTATTATAGAAATTAAAGCAAAAACTATAATAGTTATAATAGAGGAAAAGTTATATAAGGACACTCATTTACTCTATATTTAATTTTCTTCTATTATCTTGAATTAACTAAGATAACTTAAATATACAATCTTCTATTAGTCAGGATATTCTATCTTTACTTAAAGACTTCATTTGTTTCTACAACTTTTATATACCAGAAGCCTATTAACTTCACCCACTAATAGCTGTCCTAGCTATACTTGACGGTAATTAAACCGAAGTTTCCGACATAATCTAACCCTTGATCCTATAGGACAAGGATTATCCTCCTACATTTGTATGGTGTTCTGCCATTGCGGCTCCTACGCGTCACAAAATATAAAAATAAATTTAAATTAATAATAATAAATTATTATTATATTAATACTTTTTTAAATATTAAAATGCTATTTCTAAAAAAAAAGAATAACTAAAATATATCTAAATTGTTAAAATTAAAAACTCTAAATTAACTATTATATTTAATTATAAAATAATTAAAACTATCTTATTTTTACTCTAAGTATTAAATTAATATAGAAAAAATAAAAAAAAAATAATAATATAAAATATACTAAATCTATATTTAATAGAATTTTAATAGAAAAGCATATAGTATTAAGATAATTAAGAAAAAAGATAAGGCTAAAAAAATTTTAAAATAAGATAAAAATTTATATATATTTATTACTAATCTTAATCTTAATTATTTTCTATATATTTAATTCTTTATTTAATATTTATTATTTCTCTCTAATTTCTTTATTAAAAATAAGAATTTTACTATAAAACTTAAACTACTAATTCTATACATTAAACTTTATAAGTCTATAAGTTTTAGACTTAAGAATATATATTTATAGAAAGAGAAATACTTATAAAATAGAATCCTAGATAGAGAGAGTTAAGAATAACTTTAAAGTATAATAAATATATAATTGTCAGAGAATCAGAACGTCACAGCCAATGGATCAGGTTAGTCACTATAAGACTAATGCACATCGGAACAAAGGATTACCCGCGAAGCCTTAGGGTTAAGACAACAGAGCCAGCAGAGCCATTACTATATTGACTATATCAGTCAGAACAAAGCAAACAGAACCATTATTATATTAGCTATAATAAAAGAAAGCTATATAAGGACGCTCATTTACTATATATTTAGTTTTCTTCTATCATCTTAAATTAACTATAATAACTTAAATATATAATCTTCTATTAATTAAGATATTTATAACCTTATCTTTATTTCTTTTATCTATTGAGACCTTTCAACCTTAAAAGCCTATTAACTTTATCTATTAATAACTATCCTAGCTATACTTAATAGTAATTAAACTAAAGTTTCTAATAATTTAAGACCCTTAGTTAAAAGAGAAGTCTTAAGAATAAGTAATAATAATATTTTAAATCTTAGTTCTAATAACTCTAAGTCTTAATTCATAAACTATTAACACTAATAGTAGAAATATTATGATTATTAATAATAGGAATATAATAGTATTATTATAATACATTAAAAAACTAGAATAAGCTATAGTTAATAATAAAAAAAAATTAAGCTAAATATCTTAAAAAATTAAGATTAGAATAATAACTCTATTTAAGAGAAAATATAGAATCCTTAAAATATATCTTACTTAAATATAACTCTATTTTATATACAATAGTAAATAAATTGTAAATAAATCTAATAAAATACTAGTAGCATTAAGCTTCCTTAATAGAAAAGTTATAAAATAATTTACTTTATATATTATCAATTAATATTACATAAATAATAATAAAAAATAAAAAAACCTTAAAACAATTATAATATTTTCTAGTTATTAGTATTATAAAGAAAAACTTAACCAGTTATAGAAAATTATTAATAAGGAAATTAAAGCTATTAATAAAATCTAATATATTAAATAATAAATCTTAATTAAAAAATATATTTTAAAATTCTTGTAAATATTAAAAGGACTTTTATAGAATAATTAAAGATTTAGAAACTAGTTCTATAAAGGACTAAAAAATAATATTAAAAATTAAATCTTAATAATAATACTATAACTAGAAATCTTTTAAATAATAATAAAAGCAGTATCTTAGATTAATTTAATTATATATATTTAATAAATAGAAAAAGAAGAGTTCAAAAGGAATAAAGTAAACTTATATTAGAAATAAACTAAAGATAAGAATAAAGATATAATAATATAACTAAATACAATTTTATTTAAAAAGGAAAAAGATAAATTAAAAAAAAATAAAGCTTATTTTAATTATAAAAAACTAAATTATTTTATAAATCAATACCAAAAGTCAAGAAAGAACTAGAAACCAGTTACTTTAAATTTAAAAAAGTAGATCATAATAATAATTCTACTAATTTTAATTAATAATAGTAAAGCTAATAAAACAGCTAATAATAAGATTAATTCTAATAAAGACTTAAAGTAATCAGTTAAAGATAAAGAATAATAATTAAAATAAATAATAAACTACAAACAAATTTAAGCAAAATAAATATAATAAATTAAAAAATAAAAAGCTCCAGAACAATTAAAGAAAATATTTAATAATTTAAGCAACAAAGATAAAAAATAAAAATAGAAAAGATTTAGCCTTAGAAAAAGTATTAAATAAGTAAGATAAGTTAATATTAATATAAGAAAGAAATGCCAATCTTATAATTTAGAAAAAAAATTAATCAGCCAGGTATTTCTTATATATTATCTTAAAAACATTAAAGACTTATTAGAAAAATATAATAAAGATACTAATTTAAAAGAAATTAATATAGAAAACTTTAATATAAAGAATATCTAAGTAAAATCTTTATTAAAAGAGTTACTTTATACTTAATTAATATTACAAGACAATAAGCTAATAATAATAACTCATAAGGATCTATACTAAGAATTAAATAAAAATCTTATTAAAAAAGAATTAAATAAAGTATAAAATAATACTATTTAGCTTCAAGAGAATAACTAATATAATTATATATTAATAAATATAACTTACTAAGAGAGGTCTCAACAGAAATAAAAAAATTATATTAAAGAATATAAACACTACAGAGAATAGATATATTATATATATTAACAATATAAATAAATACATATATCTCTAATAAATATATATAAATATATATCATATAAGTAAAGATAATGCTTTTATAATAAAATAACTAGATATATAAGAAATTACTCTTATTATTACTATCTAGCCTTAAAAGAAAATTTATATTAGGAAGTATATTAGATAATATATTATAACTTATCATATAAAATATATTTTATAGAAAAAGAACAAAAGGGATAATTTCTAAGAATCCTAGAAGTAATTAAAGAATTAAGACTTGAATATCTATAAAAATGAATAAAATATTAGTGTATCTATCAAGAATCTATACATCTCTATTATAATAATATTATAATCATTAAATACAAAATAAAAGGATTATATAAGCAGTATTATTATAATATTAAGAAATATTTTAAATATCAATAAAAGTATCAAGAAAGATATATAATTATAATAAAATTTATTGCAATAATCATAGAACTAAAAACAGTTAGTTAAATAGTAATAATACTAATAAAAATTAATAAAAAAAATGTAAGAATCTTATTAAATTTAGAAGCAGCCTATAACTATATTAAAGAAGAATTTATAAAAGAAATAGGACTATCTATAATCTAGATTAATAAATAAATAATAATTATCTCTATTAGTAGAGAAATAATCAGTTAAGATTACAAAAAACAGATATCAAATATTATTATGAAATTAAGACAATACATTATAATAATTATACTTAATATTGTACCAGTATCAAGGGAATACTATAATACTATATTCAAAATAATATAATTATAAACCTAAAACCTGATAATTGACTAGACTAAAGGAATAATAATTATTGATAAAACAGCACTGAAGATATAAATGATTAAAAAGAATATTAAAGAAATTATACAGCTATATAAAGAATTAAAAAAAATCCTTAGTATACTACTAAAAGCTAAAAAATTAATATAAAAGATAAAAGAACAGGAATAGAAGATAATATTTACTAAAGATATTAAATATATTAATAAGGAAAATAAAACACAAAATATAAAAAAACTATAAAACAGTTAGAGAAATCTAAATAATAAAAATAAAATAAAAATTAAAAACAATAAAATAAAAAAAATTAAGATAATCTAATAAGCATAAATGATTAATAAGATAAAAATTATTAAAAAAATATAAAAAACAAAGCTAAAACTGAAAGAACTATATAAAAAGAAACTTATAAAAGTTTTAGCAAAATTACTAAAAAAATATTATAAATTTATTAAACTATTTATAAAAAAAGAATAGTAATTATTAACATATAATAAAAAATTTAAAGTATAAATTAAACTAAAAGAAAAATTTACACTACTATTAGTTAAATAATATTATAAATTAAAAGATGAATTAGAATTTAAAAATAAATTTATCAATAAATTTTACAAAGTAATATATATACAACTAGAATATAAAAAGGCATTAGCATAATCAATATTTATTAATAAGAAAGATATAACTAAATAAATAATTATTAATTATAGAACACTGAATAATAGAATAATAGATAATATAAATAAGGTGCCTTATTAAGAACAGAAGAGAGATCTCTTATAGGGAGTAAAAATTATAATAATCTTTAATATTTAATAAAGTTATTATAACCTATAAATAGCTAAAGATAATATTTAAAAAACAGCTTTTCTTATAGATAAAGAACTATTTAAATAAATAGTTATATTAATAGATTTAAAGAACCTATTAGTATAATTTGCATAATATATAATATATATTCTATAGAAATATTTAAACAAGTTTGTTGCAGTCTACTTTAATAATATTATTATATACTCACAAAATCTAGAAGAATATAAAAAATATATATAATTAGTTATAACAGCACTTATAAATAAAGGATTAATACTTAAAATTAAGAAGTATAAATTTAATACTATAATCATTAATTATTTAGGAATGATTTATATACTAGAAAGATTAAAAATTCAATCCAAAAAAAAAGACATAATATTTAACTAGTCTATCCTAATAAATATTAATAAAATATAGCAATTTTTAAGTGTAATAGAATATATTAGAAGATATTTAAAGAACTATATAGAAATAATATAACTAATTATAAAATTACTACAAAAAGATTAAGAATTTAATTAGATAGAATAATAACAATAAACATTTAAGAAAATTAAGAAATTAGTCAAGAAAATACTAATTCTTATACTTTATAATCTAGAAAAACCAAATATAATTTAATCAGATATATTAAAATATATATTAGAAATTATTTTAAAATAATTAAAAGATAATAAATAATTATAATCTATTATCTTCTACTCCAAACAATTTACTACTATAGAAAAGAACTATAATATTCATAATAAAGAGCTACTTATAGTAGTTAAAACATTTAAGTAATAAAAATATTACTTATAAAGAGTTAAAGAAGAAATAGTTATAAAAAGTAATTATTATAATCTAAAGTACTTTATAATAATAAAAGAGCTTACTAATAGATAAGTTAAATAATCAGAGTACCTATCAAGATTTAAGTTTCAAATTAAATACATCAAAGAAAAAAAAAACATTATTACTGATATATTAAATAGAAAAGTAGATTATATAATTAAAATATAACAACCACGAATAAATATATTAGTAAAAGATAAAAATAGAATTTATTATAATAATAAGATAATACTAGTAATAATAATTATAATAGAAAGCAAAGGTTTTTATAAGAAAATAATAGAAATTATTAGAAATAATAAAATATTGTAGATAGTATTATATAATAATAAAGTAGTAATTAAAAATGGATTAACTATTTAAAGAGGATTAATATTAATACTATTTTTAATAATTATAGAAGTTATTTAAATAAATCATAATTTGCTAATCAAAGAATATTATAGAATTAATTAAATAATAGAAAAGATACAGCAAACATATTATTTTCTAAAAATAAGAAAGTTAGTTAAAGACTATATTAAGAAATATAATAATTATAATTATAATAAACTAATCAATCACTAATCCTATAAAAGAATATAGATTCTAGAAATATTAATAAAAGTATAATAAAAAATCATAATAGATTTTATATAAGGCTTATTAGAGTTAAAAAATCTTATTTTAAAAATTATATATACTGAAGCTATTATTATTATAGATAAATTTATAAAATATATTATCTTAAAGCTAATATTAAAGAGTTTAATAATATAATAATATATAACACTAATATTATAAAAAGTGTTTATAATATTTAAATTATTAAATAAAATTACATCTAATAAAGATAAGTTATTTATATTTAAATTTTAACAGATAATTATAAAAAATTATAAAATAAAATATAATCTATTAATTGTATATTATTAATAAACTAATAGCTAGACTAAAAGAATAATTTAAGCAGTTAAGCAATATCTAAGATATTATTTAGATTAGAATCAAGATAATTAGATAAAATTACTACTAATTATTTAATTTATAATAAATAATGCTATAAATATATCAATAAAATAAGTATTATATTTCGCTAATTTAAAAAGAATTTTAAGGATAAGTTAGAAAAATATCAAATAAGAAGAAGTATTTAATAAAATAAACATCTAAGCAATATATATATAATTAATACATAGCAATTTATTAAAAGACATTAAATAAACAGAAATAAGAATAAAGAAGTATTATAATAAAAAGTATAAGGATATGCTAGTACTTAAAAAAAAAAAAGAGAGTTTACCTTTTATAATAAATACTAGAATTAAAGAATTTTAATATTAAAAATATAAAACTAAGTAATAAATTCAATATAATTAAATTTAGACTGTTTATTATTAAAGAAAAACTTATAAATAATAATTATAAACTCCAGCTACTAATAAGAATATAAATACACCTAATATTTTATATCTCATTATTAGAATTAACAATCAATCCAATAAATAAAAATAAAGTAGCAGATAAGAAAAAATATAAAGTCAAAAGAATACTATAATATAAGTTAGAAAAAGAACATATCTACTATCTTATAAGATAAAAGAGATATAAACCTAAAAAAAACACATAAAAACCTATTAGGCACTTAAATTACCTTAAGAAAATTTAGAAATAAAGACAAAAATATAGTTAAAAAAGACAAAAGAATTAAAATTAATATCAAAAATAAGATTATTATTTTATAAAATAGCAGCCAAAAGCTCTTTAGCCTCTTATTATTCTTTCACTTATTTAGCTTTTGCCTCTTCTTCTATCTTTTCTAATCTTTCTAATTCTTCAACATCTTTAATATCAGACTAAATAAATTAACTAGCATGCTTTTATAGTAATTTCTATTATTTATTAAAATAAGCATATTTTGCTAGAAAAGCCTTAATTTTAATATTTATCTTGTTATCATCCTCTTCTAAACACTTTTAAGCATAAAGAAGCTTTTTTTATGTAAGATCTAATGAAGCTATTAAAATATACTTATAATAATTATTCTGCACGCACTTATTATAGCATGATAATATTTCTAATTTTATATAAATCTTATTTAATAAAAAGTAACAAAGATAAGACAAAGATAATTCTATACTAGATTACTCAATTTATAGTGTAAGATTATTTTTATTAATATTTTACTTTAAAAATATAATTAGCGCAAAATTATAAGATCATATATTTAAAATATTTAAAAAGCTAGAATTAATTACCTACACTTTAAGGGACACAAATTATTTATTAAACTATTGAGATGCCAGCCTTCAGAGAAGAGGATTATCAGAGAATCAGAATATTATAGCTAATAGATTAGGTTAGTTACTACAAGACTAATGCACATCGGAATAAAAGATTACCCGTGAAGCCTTAAAATTAGGGCAATAGAGCCAGCAGAGCCATTGCTATTGTCGGAAACTTCGGTTATTTACCGTCGAGTATAGCTAGGATAGCTATTAACGGGCGAAGTTAATAGGCTTCTGGTATACGAAAGTTGTAAAGAAACAAATGAAGTCTTAAAACAAGATAGAATATCCTGATCGATAGAAGATCGTATACTCAAGTTATCTCAGTGAATTCAAGACGATA
>NW_017971459.1:0-33136 GCF_001907595.1 Talaromyces atroroseus
TATTAAGACGCTGGATAGAAATCTAAGCCTATGTCTGTTAATACTACTGAGAAGGTATATAACTTAGAGAACTTTTATAGTATTTAGGCTGACCTGACTGTTCCTTCTGAGCTGGTAAACCCTGTCCGTCATATCTACTAGACTGTGGAGAACCAGACTGTGCAGCTTCAGGACAAGGAGGAGCTCATAGAAGAAGAATGCTAYAACTAGCTGGGTTATGGCTTTCCAATCTAGATGAGGCAAATGATTCTTACCGTTATCTTTAGTGCTTAAGTCTTTAAGGATTTTAATACTGGTGTCTACTCTAATGCTCTTAGCGGTATTTATGAGGACTTATATATCTCTGAATAGACTGCTTACTGTGGTACTATAATCCTCTTAGGCCTTTATTGTATAGTGTAGTGTTACTCTAATTATGGAAACTAGGGAAGCATTCGTTTCTAGTAACGAGTTGATTATGCTCTATCATGGTTGTATGATATAGAACTAGGCTATTCATATTAACCCATGTTTAATTTGTCTTACTCTCCTCCCAATTTTCTGATCTTACTTCCCTATCCTCTAAAAAATCGCAATCTCATTCTTCATCTTCTCCATCATAATCATCATCATCGTCCCCATCATCGTCCCCATCCTTGTCCCCATCCTTGTCCCCATCCTCGTCCCCATCATTATCCCCATACGTAGACGCAGTATCTGTATTAATATAAGCAGGATCACCGGTTTCAATCTATTCACACTCCTCCTCAGATGCAGACAACTCCCTCCCGTCAGTGGCATTGCTAAAGCCCCGTTCGCGATAGTACTCGTCCTCTGTGCGCCGAATTTCCGTCCATTGTGTTTGTAGGATATGCTGTGCAAGGCTATGCTAATTCTGTATATATGACCACGCAGCATCACGGTCTGGCCCAAGTAGAAGAGTAGTAATGGATATAGCGCCAGCCCCCCACGGCTGTTGGGCTAGAATGGCCCGACCTAGGTCATCGATGCTACTAAGAGGGGTAAGATAGGATAATCTGTAGTAGCCTGGCATCTCTATGAACTGCGCAGCCTGCCTGTCGGTACCAGTGTACAATGGATGGCAATTGGCGCGGGCTTTCTCCAGCTGAGGGTAGCGGATTGTGTCTTTATATTCTGGATGAGTGAAACAAACCTGATATGCGAGGATCTGTTCATTCTCATGACCGTGGGGTTTTGAATATGGCGTCATGGGGATACATCCGTCCCAGACCACCGCGCTCAACGTAGAAACTGTCGCTTCAGTGACGGGGAACATCTGGGTCTGGGACTGATGCACCTTYATAGCGACGTTGGGATTCACCCGAACTGGCACGGGGGCAAATTCAAGTGGATCGTCTAGTTCTTCGCACTTTTTTGCAAATTGTAGAGCAACCGCCCTGCTGGTTCCAAATGGTATGGCATGGTATCGCATGCCGGCACTGTCCTGGTTGATGATAGGGACGACACCGTATAGGGGGGTGCGGTATGTGTTCTTGCCATCCCAGTTTGGATCGTGCATCCAGGTGGATGAGGACACAGTTCGAGGGTGTGCGTAGATGGCCGGCAGGGGAATCGCCACGGTATGAGGATCGAGTGCATTCTCTTCACGGAAGAATGGCCGAAGACAATGCTGTATGATGAAAAGAACCGGATCTATTTGCATAAGATGCTGGGTAAGGGCGTACTGGAAGAAGGTGCGGACTGGAGATGTATTGTTTTCTAGCTTATGTTTAGTCTTCAAATGATGTTCGAAAGTGTCAAATTCCTCCTGGGTAATCTTGGCTATGGTGGGTGCGTGACCATCGTTCCACCACGAAAACAACTTCTTTAAGGTGATTAAGCTCTTGGTGCGAAAACTATGGCCAAGATTGTTGCCTGTGATATGGCACTGATGGAGAATATCTGATAAAATATCTGCCAGGCCTGCTTCGGTTACTGTGATGTCGAAGAATGTGGGAGATAGTTCAGTATCGATGTCTTCAACAGGAACACTGTGGAAAGGTTTTAATTTGTTAATTGAAATCTTGCGGTATTCGATACGGCCGTGGTGGAACCATTTGGACCGAGTTGTATGATGGACGTTTCTCTGATACCACTTGTCCCGACTGCTAGCGTGTTTGGCGACTGCATGGAACTGGCGGATAACTGTGGAAAGCCTTTGGCGTCGAATGTTCATGTTAATAGCTGTAGTTAATGTACTTATGTGATCGTTACACATGACCTTATTTCTCTTGGTTGTTAGAGAATCCTTCATAGCCTTAAGATCGGTAGCGATTGCATGGAATACTGCAATTGCTCGAACTTCATCGTGGGGATTCCGTTCGTTATACCTCGCTAAGCTAGCCACAGCCTGAATATTCGTACCACTCATTACCCGTGCACAGGCGCACCGATCCTTCACGTGGCGGTTTCCATGAGACTTCGTTTGGCTGACATTGGTTTTTGTTGTGTTGGTGGCAGATTGCACGACAGGGGCCGGCGTAGGTTGTACGTTAGGAATCGGTGTAGGTTGTGGTCCTTCTCTCTGTTCCTTGCTTTGAAGCATGTCTAATAACTGGTGGGCGGCGTCAGCCCTAGAGGCGAGGTTATCTCCTTCATGATCCTGTGCTGTATCGTGGGTTGGTTCATTCCTAAGGTGCTCTGGGGTAGGGGGCCCGGGAGCACCCAACTTGTCATGCTTGGGGTTCGCAGATTCAACCATTGGAGTATCATTGTCGCCTATGTGCTCTGGGGTAGGGGGCCCGGGAGCACCCAACTTGTTACGCTCGGGGTTCGTAGATTCAACCATTGGAGCATCATCGTCGCCCATGTGCTCTGGGGCAGGGGGCCTGGAAGCACCCGACTCGTCACGCTCGGGGTTCGTAGAATCAACTATTAGAGCATCATCATCGCCCATGCGCTCTGGGACAGGGGGCCCGGAAGCACCCGACTCGTCACGCTCGGGGTTCGTAGAATCAACTATTAGAGCATCATTATCGCCTATGCGCTCTGGGACAGGGGGCCCGGAAGTACCCGACTTGTCACGCTCGGGGTTCGTAGAATTAACCATTAGAGCATCATCATCGCCTATGTGCTCTGGGGCAGGGGGCCTGGAGTTTGCGGTTGAGTGAGGCTCGGGATCACTGTGCATTGGCTCGTGGTTGGACTGGATATCGTCGCCTCCAACTCTATCCATGTCGATGTCGTCGATGGAATCATTATCATTGTACTCGACCGCGGTGCGCTCGGGTCTATTGGACGGGGACACAACTTGTCCGTCCCTTCCACGGCCAGGTCGCCGTGACGAGCCCAAGCCCATACGGTCTGGTCTGGGGGTGTTGGCTTTAGTGACTTCACTAATGGTCTCTGCGTATCCTGGTTCTCCGCTATATGGCGATGTGATAATGGAGGAATCTGCCAGTTGTGCTCTGGTGTAAGCGTGGATGGCGAGCAATCCATATTGGTCAAAATCATATGTTTCTCTGGTTATGCTGTTCAAATGCTGCAATTCGTTGCTGCTTAGCACCGGTGGCCGAGCATTTCTCTGGGCTAGATCTCGTGCACTTTTAGTGTTAGCGGTGCTAATAATCATGCTAAATGATTGACCACGTTGATGGTTCACACGGCGATCATATAGTATATGGTTGAAATAATGCCGTGCATCCTCCCATGTTGGGCAAGTGGTCGCCAACGCATTATAATACGCGGTCTTGTTCTTTGAGATACCCTCGCTAACTAGATATAAGCCGGCAGCACTCCATGCCGCTGTTATTTTACTCATGCGGTTGCCGGTCCTTCGTGCCTGATCTAATTGATGTTTCCTCTTGATTTCCAATAGTTTTTTCTACGCGTCACTCAACTTATGTTGCTCTCACCATTCCTTGTTTTTCGACTCTGGAAGAACCCTCCTACTGATTTCTATAAGCCTGGTTACAAAGCTGTCGATTTTATAGAACGTATTGCGGCGTCTATCTAAGATCTTGGCTGTGGCTTGTGCGATAAAAGCGCCTGTCGCATCATGATTAAGGGTCTCACTCTCTATGAAGTCGAATACCTGGTCGTTGTTCTCGAACTTTCGCCCTATTATCACTACTCCAGTAGTGCCGGACAAAGATGTAGTTATTAATTGACTAGGCAAGTTGAACAACTAACAGTTAGCATTTACCAATATTGAGTTGGGTAGGACGTTGTCTTACTCCATGTTGACTGAAGATGGCTCGTCTCAATATGTAAATCAAGACGTAGGTGGTTGATCCTAGGCCCCTGCCCGGAACCGTGATCGCTGACATGGGGGCTGAGTGCGAGGATTAAAGAAATTGAGAGACACATAGTGTTGGTCGACGCGTTGCTGATTTGAGCCCACTCACGATCGAATCCAATATAGTGATGTTTGGTGGTGCGTCTCGTGCTGTTTGTTCTTTACAGCAGTGAAAGTAGGCTTGTTCTCTTCGTTGGATCAAGAGCTTTCGACTGAGGGTAGATATGTGATGATTAGGCAAATGCTGCAGAAGATATCGAGATGAAAAGTGATCAAGTCGAGGGGTAGAGGAGGAAAGAAAGAAAGATGAGGAAGAGGTCTCGTGGAAATCAACACTATCTTGCGCTAAACCTAATCCGGTTTAGCTCACGATTAAGTTGTTGATTATGATCGAGAGTTTAGCGGGGAAGTTCCCCAAGTGGATCCCGGGCCCTGGTCTATATTTAGAGTAGGCAACCGACGGAGTATAATAACACTAGTCTACATCTAGACTATGATACCTCAATAGCCTTTCGCGTCACGGCAATTTTTCACCACCAGTGATGCTAGCCGTGGATGTATCAGTCGTTCCCTTTAAGGCCTCGATTATTGGGCTGATGTCATACGGGCCAAGACAGGGATATTAATTAAGCTTGCAGTATTCCCCTGGCGATCAATCTCTGCTAAATCTTAATATACAGAACCCTGCGGTAATTGGCTGTACTTGCAGTGGGTATGCAACGCTTATTTTTACTAGGTCTAAGATACTATTAAACCCAATTTGGCCTCATTCCTAGGGTTTGTTTATTACCCACATTAATATACTCTCTTAAACTTTTTTCAAATATATCAACCCAGCAAAATTACAATTTTCTCTATGTCTACAATCCCTACAGCTACTGCAGCGCCCCCCTCCGCCAGTTGAAACATGGTGTCACTTACGAGAGAAAAGAACTAATGACGAGTTGGCTTAGACAGAAAAACGATCAATAACAAGTCCACGAAAATACGGGCCAAGACTCGTCGCGATAGGGTCTGAGGTTAAGATGAGATAGACTAAGCCCTCTAGTCATACAAAACGACAGATAATAAGATCCTATTGGTCGACGGGATCCTGTAGCTGGCATAGATATGTTGTAGGAGCTCTAGGGGAAGAAGTAGTAGAGGAGGCTGGCTAGTGATTGATRGCTTAAAGAGAATGGCTCCCAAATCAGTGGCTATTATAGCTGGTAGGGAAAAATATAGATTCTTTTCGTGGTGATGAAGAACGATAGAAACGCAGTGGCTATTGCTCCCAGGAAGCATAATGGGTTGGCTGGTTAATACTTCTGGGCAGGGGGCCCGGGAGCACCTGAGGTTGTTGTGTATGCTCGTTGAGTGAGACGTTCTCGCACCAGGAAGATCAATGGCTTGGCTGGTTAACGCTTCCGGGCAGGGGGCCCGGGAGCACCTGAGGTTGTTGTGTATGCTCGTTGAGTGAGACGTTCTCGCACCAGGAAGATCAATGGTTTGGCTGGTTAACGCTTCCGGGCAGGGGGCCTGGGAGCACCTGAGGTTGCCAAAGGTGCAGGTTTCCACACCCACTGAGTATGACAGCGCAGTAATGAACGGGCTGAGTTAATAAAACATCTAAATCAGCCGCGTCCCCTCCAACCCACTCCATCGCATCTTGTGCCTAAATCACATATAGACCTGGTCTAGCCACTCGCTGTCGTCCCCATCCTCCGTCATCCACTCAGCACGAAACTAACGACCGTATATAAATTTAAATACCGCTTCTAGTACCAGCGTTTGTAATAAATGATAGGGTTATGCTAAAATAAAAAAAGAAGAAATCTAGGGACAGATGGATATAATAGATATATACGAGAAATATATATATATGGATGATATGTGAAAAATATATAACAAAATTACGTATGATAAATAAAGTCTACTTCTAGGGTTCTAGTAGGGACTGGAAGGCATGATAGGCAATCCAGGCAGCATTAGATCCTTYAATACCAAAGATAACTYGTCTCTGTCYAAGCCAGAGCATGTACACGGTCTCTTTGGATTGGAGATGCTCTCCACCTAGCTTGGAGAGGAATCCTTCCCTCCAGGTCTTTCTCTGATAGATGGCCCAGCAGGCCTGCATCACTAGGTCTGGATACTGGCATACTCCCTGGCCTTGCTGGGAACACATTACCTGTGGGTTATAATAATGGAAGCATCCGGCAAATCGTTGGATCCAGCCACCATGTTGGGATTCTTTCTTCTGCGCCTGCTTCTTTGCTTGGAGAAAAGCCTGGCGCTGGGGATTGTAACACTGGATAAAGGAATGGGGGCTGGGATCCGTAGATGATGAAGGAAGGATCTGATAGATTAGACAGGTGCCATGGAGTGCTTAGAGATAATCTTCATAGTCGTGGAGCTGTTGACTGTCTCGCTGCACCTGCTGCATCCGCTGAAGAGATCTAATCGTTGGATCTAGGCCAGGATCATCACTGGATTCAGATGGGCCTGTTGTAGTGGAGGATGGGGGATCGATGCTGCGATGGTGGCATCGGTCATAGAGGGGATCGGGAGCAGTATATACTTTAGCAATCCCATCAAGAAAGGAGCTCATGGCCGCCACCCGGCACTGGGGCTGGTTGAGGACAATGTGCATCGCCTGGACTTCTTGGGACATGGCCTGGCCTGGTCGCGATGGGGATTGAGCCTTCCATAACGCAGGAAGGAGGATAACAGAACGACCTCCCTGTTGATCTCGTCCGAGACGGCCGGCTTCTTGCATGAAATCAATCAGGCTTGATGGAGCATCGAGGTGAATCACCAACCGGACATGAGGATGATCAATACCCATCCCAAAGGCTGAAGTGGCAATGATCCAATTGGATGCGCCACGATGCTAGGCCCGGAGAACCTCGGCTTTCTCATCCTGGGTTCCGGATTCGGCGTGGTAGAATGGACATTGTAGGATCCTGGCGATCTTCTCGGTGGTGGCCTGGGTGCGGCAATAGACAATCGCACGGTCCGAGGAAGGGAGTTGGGTCTGCTCATGCTGAATCTATGGGATGGCAGATCCATCAAGGAAGTCCTGGTGGGGGGGACTAAAAAGTACGTTATAGGTGAGATCACGGCGGGTGGTTAGGCTGTGGACCAGCCGGGGATGGGAGAGGAATATGGTGTGCTGGAATTCTTCCTCTATTGTTGGTGGCAGCGTGCCTGTCAGGAAAACCATGGGACATTGAATCTCCTGTAGGGTTGGGACTAGGGCCATCCGCTTCTGGTATGCCGCGGCGGTCAGGATGAGATGGCACTCATCAAAGACGACTTGATCGAGCTGTTGGGCAAGCTGTAGTTGAAGAAGAAAGGTGTGGAAATTCAGATGCACGGCCTGCTCAACACTCACCAGGATAAGAGAACTGGACCTTAGATGTGTTGACTCATGGCTCTGATCCCATAGGGTGGCCTTAATCCTGGCGTTTTGATATCGACGGAGCATATCCTGCTTGAGGACGACTAGTGGAAGGATTACCATTGTGGTTTGTGCACCTGGCAGTTGGCAGGGTAGGAGATAGAGTAGGCTTTTGTCCTTGTTTGTCTGGAGCACCGCGATCACTTCGCTTGAGCTCTGGAGAATATATTCAAGCGCTTGATGCTGGTGGATAGATTGATATTGTGCTCCTGGACCATACATCTGTTCTAGGATGGACTGTGCTTGCTCCATCGTTCACTGGCTCCGTGCGGGTTGAGGCCCTCGACAGCGACGGAATTGTTGGACGAGGGTCGACTCTGCCACCTGGCTCTGGGCTCGTTTGGCGGGGCTCTCATCCCATTCTCATTCCGTGGCGGGCCTTGGTTCGTGGGAGGACGAGGCGAGTGACAGGCCGGGCCATGGTCTCTTAGAAGGATTGGGGGTGGTGTATGAGGAGGGCTGTCGGATCAGTTGATGCCAGGCTTCACTGGCTCGCCGGAATTCCTGGAGACTGGCGTCGGTAAGACCGGCCTGGAAATTGACGGTGCCCCCATACACCTGATTGCCGGTGTGCGGCGTGTGTGCAGCTTGATAGTGAAAAACAGCGGCTATGCTGCTGTCATGGTCCTCGGTCCAGTCGTTGTCCTCATTGTCGAGGGAACCCTCGATAAATTGTGATGTAAGAGTCCTAAATTTCTTGATCGCGATCCCGACCGTAATCTGGCGCTATGTATGAATGTGGATCTGTTTACCAAGAATCTGCTGTCCGGCCTGAATCACCGCTTTGGTGAGATGGTCCTTTGATCATGGAGCAATACTGGATGTCTATAGGTAGTCGCAGAGTGGAGCAGGTGCATGGGAACGATCCTGGTGGACTTTGTGGTGTAGCTACTGTCGGAAGGGTATGATCAGGACTAGGTACTGGGTCACTAACTGGGCTATCTCTGGAAGGAGGAACCGAGCAGGCCAGTGGGAGGCATTACTGTGATGGTGGGTCTTGTGGTAATCTAGGATAAACAGCATCTGGCCGTCGTGGAGGAAGAGATCTTGTGTGTGGAGTAGGGTGTTCTGCCAGTGGATCTCTAGAAACTCAGTCTGTCGTGTCTGCTGGCTGGATCTAATGAAGAATGGTACTATCAGTGTCTCTAGGAAGCGCTGAACTGTGGCTTTATACTGTTCCTTTATGTCGTGTGAAATCTGCTAGGTCTGGTCTGCATCCTGGGTCCAGAAGAGGGGGAATAATACGGGATCTTGGCTGACACGGCGAAAAAGCCATTCCTGGTAGGGGTGGATATAGGTGTGGTTCTGGGCATCGGTGAGGAAGGAGGCTCCCGCCTTTGTGGCATCCCAGTTATCTATCAGCCTGTCCAGGCGGAATTGGGGGATCTCCTCTCTGGGTTGGGATGGGCCCGAGAGACAGAGCTCCTGCTTGAAGATCGCCGTCGCTTGGGAGATTTCCTCCTGTATGAATTGGGACAGTTCCGATAAGGACAGGCTCACATTCTGGAAGGTGATGATCTGGTCTTCCTGATCCTATCGCACTTGCGTGGGGGGCACCTTGGTCATCCCAATCTGGAATTCATAGAGATGATTCTCCAGCAATTCAGCCATGGGTCTAGAAGTGTCATTCAGCAGCCAGCAATCCCGATGTCTGATGATGATAGTGGCTAGATCGATCTCTAGGTGATGCTGGTGTTCAAGGATGGAGAGAGCAAGGATCTAGATCTGACTACTATAGATTAGCTGTGATAGAAAAGAGGTGTAGTTACTGACCATCATCCACTGCTTCTGGGTGGGGCTCTAGAAGAGAAGTGCAGCAAAGGACACAAGAATAGAATTAAAGGTCTGAGATGGGATTGGCTGTTGGATGATTATTAGATAAAAATAAAGGATCTGTTCCTCTAACCGCTGTTTATATTTAGAGACCTCTGTATGGTCTGGCTCTGATCTATTAGAGTCATCAAGCTCCTGGGCTGCACTTATTATATTGTCCCAGGTAGTCGATTGGCTCTTAGTGGGCTGGAATAATGGGGTAGGTAATATGTGGTTATCTATGACTTGGCTCTAGTAATAGATGAGCTTCTGCCAGGTTTGGATGTACTGCGTCCGGCTCTGGGCATTCTGTAGTGGCTGGATTGGATCTTGTGAGATCTTCCTACGGGAAAATGTGTTGATAAGCCGGGCGTTCTGGTGGCTTAGCCGTGGTGTATGACTATGATGGAGAAGCTGCTCAGTCTGTCTCCAGAGTTGGTCTATATGGTGATAGATAAGTGATAACAGTGTCTCCTCTGGTTCTGGGAGTCGATATAGATCCCTAATGATGTTGGGGTCTACTCTGGCGAGGTGAGTATGAATACTTGTGGTTCGTAACCAGGGCGTGATTTTGGAGATATGCTGGCTGTCCTGGATGGTATGTGGGAAGGAATCCTGACTTTGGATTGTGTGATACTTGTCTAGAAGTACTTCTAGTGATGGTAGATGATTGGTGGCAGTGGAAGGGGATAAAGCTTGATATTTGGGTGCATTGGCGTGTGGATATATGTATGGTGGGTGGGGATGTAGAGAGGCGGTGGGTAGTGTAATTGAGTGAGCTAGGATAACGGCAAAGTATTGGATCTGTTCTTTTTCTTGAAATAAGGTCTGGAGATGGGCATGATGCCAAGGCATTGGTCCTTGAGACTTCCTCTATCCATGTTCCTGATTGTAATGTTGTCGCATGCGACCGGTACTATGGGAATGATAGTAATAGTGCTCTATATGACAGAGAAAGCCAAGACTGGTAGGAAGGTCATGAATCTTAGCGACACTGTTGGAGGGCTGAATCACTTCATCTAAGCTGTTGGCAATACTGTAATATTGGGGGTGTTGTTCGATGTTCTGTTGCTGGGGTCGTCTAATATGATGTTTCTGAAGAAGGTGTTGGGGAAGACTGTGATGGGTGTAGCATGAGCTATGCTTAGTGCAGAGAATCACCTGCCATTGAGTGAGGATGCGAAGGTAGGATGGAAAGTTGGATTCTTTCACCAATATAGAAGATCCAGTTAGATTATGAGAGTGAGACATCTGTGAAGAGAGAAAGAATATATTAATGTAAAAAAATCTAGAAAATAATGACTATAAAAGAGCTTTAAATAAAAATAAACCATGATACTGATTTCCTCTGAACTATGAATAGAGCTAACTATATGCATTCTAGCTCCCGAGAACTTTGTTAGCCGTAACCCTAAACTATCCTTTGGTTCAACGCAAACTAATGATAGAAAATAAAGTATAAAATATAGAAAAGTTATAGAATAGTTAGAGAAATTTAAGTGATAAAAATAAAATATAACTCAAGGATAATAAAATGAAAGAGATTAAGATGATCTAATAAGCATAAATAATTAAGAAAATAAGAATTACAGAAAAAATATAAAAGATAAAACCAAAATTAAAAGAATTATATAAAAAGGAACTTATAGAAGTATTAGTAAAGTTGCCTAAAAAATATTATAAGTTTATTAAATTATTTATAAAGAACAAAATGGCAATTATTAATATATAATAAAGAGTTTAAAGTATAAATTAAATTAAAAGAAGGATTTATATCACTTTTAATTAAGTAATACTATAAATTAAGAGATGAACTAGAACTTAAAAATAAGTTTACTGATAAGTTTTATAAAGCAATATATATATAATCAGGACATAGAAAGGCATTAATATAATTAATATTTATTAATAAGAAGGATATAATTAAACAAATAATTATTAATTACAGAGTATTAAATAATGGAATAATAAATAATATAAATAAGATATCTTATTAGAAATAAAAGAAAGATCTCTTGCAGGGAGTAAAGATCATAATAATCTTTAATATTCAATGGGGTTATTATAATCTATAAATAGCTAAAGATAATATTTGAAAAACAGCTTTCCTTATAGATAAAGGACTATTTAAATAGATAGTTATACTTATAGATTTAAAGAATCTACTAGCACAATTTGTATAATATATAATATATATTCTATAGAAATACCTGAACAAATTTATTGCAGTTTACTTTAATAATATTATTATATATTTACAAAACCTAGAGGAACATAAAGAATATATATAACTAGTTATAATAGTACTTATAAATGAAGGATTAACACTTAAAATCAAGAAGTATAAGTTTAACACTATAACTATTAATTATTTGGGAATAGTTTATATACTAGAAGGATTAAAGATCTAATTAGAAAAGAAAGATGTAATACTTAACTGGCCTATTCTAATAAACATTAATAAAATATAATAATTTCTAGGCGTAATAGAATATATTAGAAGATATTTAAAGAATTATACAAAAATAATATAATTAATTATAAAATTATTAAAAAAAGATTAAGAATTTAATTAGATAAAATAATAATAGTAAGTATTTAAGAAAGTTAAAGAATTAGTTAGAGAAGTATTGATTTTTATACTTTATAATTAAGAAAAACTGAATATAATTTAATCAGATGTATCAAGATATGCATTAGGGATTGTTTTAGAATAACTAGAAGATAATAGAAAATTAAGATCTATTGTCTTTTACTCTAGACAATTTACTATTGCAGAAAAGAATTATAATGTTTATAATAAAGAACTACTTATAATAGTTAAAGTATTTAAGTAATAGAAATATTACTTGTAAGAAGTTAAAGAAGAAATAGTTATGAAAAGTAATTATTATAATCTAAAATACTTTATAATGATAAAAGAACTTACTAGTAGATAAGTTAGATAGTTAGAATATCTATTAAGATTTAAGTTTTAAATTAAATATATTAAAGGAAAAAAAAATATTATTACTGATATATTAAATAGAAGAGTAGATTATGCAATTAAAATATAATAGCTATAAATAAATATACTAGTAGAAGATGAAGATGGAATTTACTATAATAATAAGGCAATACTAGTAATAATAATTATAATAGAAAGCAAAGGTTTTTACAAAAAAATAATAGAAGCTACTAGGAACGATAAAATACTACAGATAATACTATATAACAATGAAGTAGTAATTAAGAATAGATTAACTATTTAGAGAGAATTAATATTAATATTATTTTTAATAATTATAGAAGTCATTTAAATAAACCATGATTTACTAATTAAAGAATATCATAAAATTAACTAAATAGTGGAGAAGATATAGCAAATATATTACTTTCTAAGAATGAGAAAATTGATTAAAGACTATATTAAGAAATATGATAGTTATAATTATAATAAACTAATTAACTACTAACTATATGGAAAAATATAGATTTTAGAAATATTAACAAAAGCATGGCAGAAGATTATAATAGATTTTATACAAGGCTTACCAGAGTTGAAAGATCTTATTTTAGGAATTATGTATACTAAAGCTATTATTATTATAGATAAGCTTATAAAATATATTATTCTAAAGCCAATATTAAAGAATTTAATAGTATAATAATATATAATACTGATATTATAAGAAGTATTTATAATATTTAGATTACTAAGTAAAATCACATCTAATTAAGATAAGTTATTTATATTTAAATTTTAATAGATAATTATAAAAAATTGTGGAATAAAACATAATTTATTAATAACACATCATTAATAGACTGATAGCCAGACTGAATGAATGATTCAAGTAATTGAATAATATCTAAGATATTATTTAGATTAGAATCAAGATAATTAGATAGAATTACTACTAATTACTTAGTTTATAATAAATAATACAATAAATATATTAATAGGATAAGTACTATATTTTGCCAATCTAAAAAGAATTCCAAGGATAAGTTAAGAAAATATTAAATATGAAAGAGTATTAAATGAAGTAAATATCTAAGTAATATATATATAATTAATGCATAATAATCTGTTAAAAGATATTAAATAAGTAGGAATAAAAATAAAGAAATATTATAATAAAAAACGCAAGGACACGCCAGCACTTAAAAAGAGGAAGAGAGTTTATCTTTTATAATAAATGCTAGGATTAAAAAATTTTAATATTAAAAGTATAAGATTAAGTGATAAATTCAATGTAATTAAATTTGGATTATTTACTATTAAAGAAAAACTTATAAATAATAATTATAAACTCTAGCTACTAGTAAGAATACAAATACACCTAATATTTTATATCTTATTATTAGAATCAATAACTAATCCAATAAATAAAGATGAAGCAGCAGATAATAAAGAATATAAAATTAAAAAAATACTGCAGTATAAGTTAGAAAAAGGGCACATCTATTATCTTATAAGATAGAAAGAATATAGATCTAAAAAAGACATATGAGAACCTATTAGGCACTTGAATTGCCCTGAGAAGATTCAGGAATAGAGATAGAGATATAATTGAGAAAGATAAAAGAATTAAAGTTAATACTAAGAATAAGATTATTATTTTATAAAATAAAAATAGTAGTTAGAAGCTCCTCAGTTTCTTATTATTCTTTTACTTATTTCACTTTTGACTCTTCTTCTGCTTTTTCTAATCTTTCTAATTCTTTAATATCCTTTATGTCTATTTAAATAAACTTGCCTATATATTTTCTAAGAAGGCTATCTTACTTCTTAAATCACTCTAAATAAGCTATTACTTCTAAAAGCTTTAAGTAAGCCTTTTTCTATTAAAGCTAAATCTTATCTTATATCTTAACTAGTTTTTTCTAAATAAGATTAAAAGATAATATATCTATATAATAATAGTTAATTATATAAATATATTTATTATAATATTTTAAAATTTTAGATTTTATGTATAATTTTCTAAGATTAGTATAATAAAAATAAGGAATTATAAGAATAACTTTAATAGACTCAATTCTTGAGAAGAGGTTCTTTTTAGAAATATTTTTCTTTAAAGATATAATTAGTGCGAAACTATAAGATTATATATTTGAAATATTTAGGAAGTTAGGATTAGTTACCTACACTTCGGGGGAACGCAAGCTATTTATTGAGCTGTTGAGACGCCAGCCTTTAGAGGAAGAGATTGTTAGAGAATTAGAATATTATAGCTAATAAATATAAAACATTAATGCATAGGAATAAAGGATTATCTGAAAATACCACAAGCAGAGCTAGGACATATTAGAATTAGGACTATCATAACCATCAGAGCTAGGTGTTAGTATATAGCTATAATAGATATGATTAGACTCATCAGAGCCCTATGTAAGAAAATAGCTATGATAGCTATAATAGAGGAAAGCTATATAAGGATGCTTATTTACTATATATTTAGTTTTCTTCTATTGTCTTAAATTAACTATAATAATTTAAGTATACAATCTTTTATTAATCAGAATATTTATAGCCTTATTCTTATTTCTTTTATCTACCGAGATCTTTTAATCTTAGAAGCCTATTAACTTCGCCTGTTAATAGCTATCCTAGCTATACTCGACGGTAATTCAACCGAAGTTTCCGACAATAGTATATAAAAAGGGCTATTAGATTAGTTAATACTAGATTTCATTAGCTTATTAGAATTCCTAAAGACTGGTATTAGTAAGACTAGCCTAAAAATTAATAATGTCTTTATATATTTAATTATTAGTATATAGTATATATATAGCTTAATAATAAAAAATAGTAGCTATATTATTATTATAGTCTTTAGTCTAGTTATTATCTTTATTATTAAAAGAATCTTTAATAAATTATAATATAAAAGTCTTAAATTTCTTAATTATAATCTTAATTATAATCTAGCATTATATATAAATATAGATTTATTTATTAAGAATCTACTGTCTAGTTTAAATCACTATTTTAGTAAGATAGTCCTCTAATTATAAAATAATACTAGATATCTATAAATAGTTGTAGAGTGGAGCAGATGTATAGAAATAATTTTAATAAATTTTATAATATAGTTATTATTAAAAGAATATAATTAAGACTAAATATTAGATCATTAATTAGACTATTTTTAGAAGAAGGAATCAAGTAGGCTAGCAGGAGGTATTATTATAATAGTAGATCTTATAGTAATCTAGAATAAATAGTATCTAGTTATTATGAAGAAAGAGATTTTATATATAAAGTAGAATATTCTATTAATAGATCTTTAAAAACTTAATCTATTATGCCTACTAGTTAGATCTAATAAAAAATAATATTACTAGTATCTCTAAGAAGCATTAAATTATAGCTTTATATTATTTTTCTATATTATATGAAATCCACTAGGTCTAGTCTACACTCTAGGTTTAGAAGAGAGAGAATAATATAGAATTTTAATTAATATAATAAAAAAGCTATTTCTAATAAAGATAGATATAGATATAATTCTAGATATTAATGAGAAAGAAGGCTTTTATTTTTATAATATCCTAGTTATTTACCAGCCTATTTAGATGGAATTAGAAGATTTCCTTTTTAGATTAGAAAGAGTCTAAGAGATAGAGCTTTTATTTAAAGATTATTATTATTTAGAAGATTCTCTTTTATATAAATTAAGATAGTTTTAATAAGGATAGGCTTATATTTTAAAAAATAATAATCTAATCTTTCTAATCTTATTATACTTATATAAGGAGTATCTTAGTTATTTTAATCTAAAATTTATAAAGATAATTCTTTAATAATTTAATTATAGATTTAAAAGTATTATTTAGCAACTAATAATTCTAATATCTAATAATAATAATAGTTAGATTAATCTTTAGATAATACTAATATTTAAAGATAAAGAGAGCAAAAATTTAAATTTAATTATTATAAATTAACTATAACAGAAAAGAGATATAATTATTAATTATTATCTATTATTTCTAGATAAGATTTTAAAAAAGAAATATAGTAAAAAATATAAGAATAAAATTAAAGACTTAAAATAGAATTAATTATTAGATAATTATTAGATAAAAATAAAGAATCTATTCCTCTAATTATTATTTATATTTAAAGATCTTTATATAATCTGACTCTAATCTATTAGAGTTATTAAGCTTCTAGATTATACTTATTACATTATCTTAAGTAGTCAATTGATTCTTAGTAAACTGAAATAATAGGATAAATAATATATAATTATCTATAACTTAGCTCTAGTAATAGATAAGCTTCTATTAGATCTAGATATATTATATCTAGCTCTAAACATTCTATAGCAGCTAGATTAGATCTTATAAGATCTTTTTATGAAAAAATATATTAATAAGCTAGGTATTTCAGCAGCTTAACTATAATATATAATTATGATGAAGAAACTATTTAGTCTATCTTCAGAGTTAATTTATATGGTGATAAATAAATAATAATAGTATCTTCTTTGATTTTAGGAGTTAATATAGATCTTTAATAATATTAGAATCTATTCTAGCAAGGTAAATATAAATATCTATAATTTATAATTAGGGTATAATTTTAAAGATATACTAATTGTTCTAAATAATATATAAGAAGAAATCTTAATTTTAAATTATATAATACTTATCTAAAAGCACTTCTAGGGATGATAAATAATTAATAGTAGTAAAAGAGAATAAAGCTTAATACTTAAATATATTAGTATATAGATATATGTATAATAAATAGAAATATAGAGAGGCAAGGCAGTAAACAGTATAATTAAATAAGCTAGAATAATAGTAAAATATTAGTCTTTAAGACTTCTTTTATCTATGTTCTTAATTGTAATATTATTATATATAATTAATATTATAAGAATAATAGTAATAGTGCTTTATATAATAAAGAAAGCTAAGACTAGTAAAAAGATTATAAATCTTAATAATATTATTAAAGGGTTAAATTACTTTATTTAAGCTATTAGTAATACTATAATATTAGAAGTATTATTTAATATTTTATTACTAAGATTATCTAATATAATGTTTTTAAAGAAGATATTAAAGAAGATTATAATAGATATAATATAAATTATATTTAGTGTAGAGAATTATTTATTATTAAATAAGAATATAAAGATAGGATAAAAAATTAGATTTTTCTACTAATATAGAAGATTTAGTTAGATTATAAGAGTAAGATATCTATAAAGAGAGAAAGAATATATTAATATAAAAAAATCTAGAAAATAATAACTATAAAAGAGCTTTAAATAAAAATAAACTATAATATTGATTTCTCCTGAACTATAAATAGAGCTAACTATATATATTCTAGTTCCCAAGAACTTTGTTAGCTGTAACCCTAAACTATCCTTTAGTTCAACACAAACTAATGATAGGTATAGATATGTTATAGAAGCTTTAAGAGAAAAAGTAATAAAGAAGGCTAGCTAGTGATTAATAATTTAAAGAGAATAGCTTCTAAATTAATAGCTATTATAGCTAATAAAAAAAAATATAGATTTTTTTTATAATAATAAAAAATAATAGAAATATAGTGGCTATTACTTTTAAAAAGCATAATAAATTAATTAATTAATACTTCTAGACAGGGGATCTAGAAGCATTTAAGATTATTATATATACTTATTAAATAAGATATTCTTACACTAGAAAAATTAATAGCTTAGCTAATTAACACTCCCAAATAAAAAGCCTAGAAACACCTAAGATTATTATATATACTTATTAAATAAAATATTCTTATACTAAAAAGATTAATAATTTAGCTAATTAATACTTCTAAATAAGAGATCTAGAAACATCTAAGATTACTAAAGGTATAGATTTCTATATCCACTAAGTATTACAGCGCAATAATAAATAGGCTGAGTTAATAAAATATCTAAATTAGCTATATTCCCTCTAATCTACTTTATTATATTTTATACTTAAATTATATATAAATCTAATCTAATTACTTAATATTATCTTTATTCTCTATTATTTACTCAGCATAAAACTAATAACTATATATAAATTTAAATACTATTTCTAGTACCAGCATTTATAATAAATAATAAAATTATATTAAAATAAAAAAAGAAAAAATCTAGAAATAGATAAATATAATAAATATATACAAGAAATATATATATATAAATAATATATAAAAAATATATAATAAAATTATATATAATAAATAAAATCTACTTCTAAGATTTTAATAGAGACTAAAAGGCATAATAAATAATCTAGATAATATTAGATTCTTTAATACTAAAGATAACTTATTTTTATCTAAGCTAGAATATATATACAATCTCTTTAAATTAAAGATACTCTCTATCTAGTTTAAAAAGAAATCCTTCTCTCTAGATCTTTCTCTAATAAATAGCCTAGTAAGTCTATATTATTAAATCTAGATACTAGCATACTTTCTAGCCTTATTAAGAATATATTATCTATAAATTATAATAATAGAAATATCTAATAAATTATTAGATCTAGCTATTATATTAGAATTCTTTCTTCTATGCTTACTTCTTTATTTAAAGAAAAACCTAATACTAAGGATTATAATATTAAATAAAAGAATAAGAACTAAAATCTATAGATAATAAAAAAAAAATTTAATAAATTAAATAGATATTATAGAGTTGTAAGGCGGAATCCTGGATGGAGTTGGGAATAGCTTCAAAGTACAGCAGGCATGTAACCTCGCCTGACTTCCTGCTACTAATTGGACTAGCAGCTTAGCAGACACCATCTTATAACTACAGGTGGCCTTAGGCCTTTAAGAAGCAGTAATTAGCTGCTAAGTATATATATATATATATTATATATTTAAATCTATTTCTAGGCCAAAGCTAAATTCCAGCTATATTCTTATAATCTCTATCATAGTTTAATTGCTTACTTTATAAAGGCCTAACAATCATTATCTAGAATAGCTCTAAAATATATCTCTCTATATATCTAGAGATAAGCCTTTAAGGAATTATCACTTCTAGTTAAATATTTTTTAGATATTAAAGAGATTCTAATAAAGAAAGAAGAAGTAAGAGTTATAAAGATAAAATTAGATAATAAAAGAGAAGATAAGGTCAATGTATTTTTAGTAATAGTTAATAAAATAAATACTAAGATTATAGCTATAGAGTTAGTAATTATGAAAATTTAGAATAAAATTTTAGTATTTATAATTTTATTAAAGTTATTAATAAAATATTTAAAGGAAGATTTTTTAATAATAATAATAAATAAACTTATTAAGTTTAAAGCTAGAGTGGCTAAAATTATAAAGATATAATATTAAAAAATTATAATCTAAACTATGCTTTAAAAGCTTAAGAAGCTAAAGTAATAGCTATTATATTTATTATTAATAAGTTTATTAATATAGGGCTTTAATATATAAGAAGATTTAAATTATCTTAATCTAGAGAAGAAAAGAAAAAAGTAAGAGATAATTAATATTAAAATAATAATTAAGAAAGAGTTACTAAGTTAAAAGAGACTATAAATATCTATAGAAGTTATTCTCTTAAAATAGTTAAAGCTAGTACTCAAAAAAAAATATAATGATATTAATATAAAGAAACTAGAATCCTTTAAGCTTTAACTTAAATATTATTTTATAAAGTATGATTATTATTATGATTTTAAAGGCACTAATTAACAGAAAATACTGACTATAGTCAAAAAACTAAGCCAGAAAGTATTTAATTAATAGAATATACTTATAAAGAATAAGATAAAGATTAATTATATAATATAAAAAAACTTCAAATCCTTTCTAGTAGGTATTATATATGCTTTAGAACTACTATATCAGGATATAAATAAGTAATATTAATAGATATAGTAATAAAAAGATTGAATTATATCTAAATTTAATATCTATATCTAGAGACTAGAACATCTTTTAGAATAAATATATATAAATAAGAATTAGAAATATTACCTTAAAGATCAAATTATAAAGTCTATATATATCAAGGTCATATAATAAGGCAATAAACCTAAAAAGTATAATAATTATATAATATATCTTTAAAAAATAGAAGATTTTATATCAGAATAAAAGAAAGAACTCTAAGCTATTTAGAAATAAGCTATAGAGCTAAATTTAGATTTAAAAAATAAAGCTTTAAATTAAAATTTAAATCAAAGTAATAAATCTAATTAAGAGGATAATTATTATAATAATTATTATTCTTAGAAAAAGTCTAAAATTAAAGATTCTAAGGATAGATTAAAGATCTAGAAATTACTAATATATATTTATTATAATAAAAAAGAGCATATAGAGAAGAATTATTATTCTAAAGACTCTAATAAGAGATCTAAGAAAGATTTAAAATGACTTCTTAATAAGATCTAATATATTATTATAGCATTAGAACTGTATATTATATAATTAAATTAAGGATTATATATTAATATATATATCTATATATAAATCTTAAAAGGCTGCATAAAAGCACTTATCTTGATTAATAGAGCTGCTAAAAGTAATTTTATAGATTAAGAATAAATATAAAAGAATATATATTCTCTAATAGGTCTAATTATAATTATAAAAATGATTGACAGGTATTTAATACTAATATATAGAAAGACTTTATTAAATATTATTACTCCTAATTTAGAAGACAGATTAAAAAGCATCTAGCAGACTTATAGCGTTATTAATATAAAAAAATATAATATTATACCTAGATTATCATAGCACTTGGCTGTGAATCTTAATATCCACTATATTATAAGGCAGTAGTATTACTGCCAGCTTATTAAATAAAAGACTAAGCTTACACTTTATTATATAAGTTATAGGGCTATATAGTGATAGGACCCTATAAAAAATAGAAGTAATATATCTATAAAGCGCATGCTAAAACTATATATAGAATAGATTATAGCCTAAGAACTCTACTAAGCTATAGAGGATAGAGAGATTACTTATATTATAGACCTAAGAAGAATCATAATAAAAAAAGCTAATCTAGATAAGGAGAAGATTAAGAATCCTTTATAACTAGTAGCTATTAATATTTCAGAACTATTAATATATTTAGAATCATATCTTAATATCTTCTCAAAAAAGTAGATAATAGTATTATCTAAATATATAGCCCATAATCATATTATCAATTTAGAGTCTGGCAAAGAGCTATTATATTATTTAATTTATTAGCTAAATCTAAAAGAATAAGAAGTGCTTTAAAAATATCTAGTAGAGAATCTAGCTAAAGGCTAGATTTATAAATTAAAGAGTTCTGCTAGAGTATCTATTTTATTTATACCTAAGAAAGACAATAGCCTATAGTTATATATTAACTACTAGGAGGTAAATACCATTACAATTAAGAATTAATACTCTTTGCTGTTAATTAAAGAGACTCTAAGTCAGTTCTCTAAAGCATTGATATTCATGCAGCTAGATCTCTAGAATGCATATCATTGTATCTAAATTAAGAAAAAAGATAAATAAAAAACCATTTTTTATACTCAATATAGATATTATAAATATATTATTATGCTATTTAGGCTAGTAAATACCCTAGCAACCTTTTAATCATATATAAACTAAGCACTGAGCAACTTTTTAGACATAAGCTATATAGTATATCTAAATAATATTATTATATATTCAAAGGATAAAGCCACCCATAAAAAGGATATTTATAAGATATTAGACCACTTATAGTAATATAAGTTATATATTAAACTATTAAAATATACTTTTAAAGTTAATGAAATACATTTCTTAGATTTTATAATTAAAATAAAAGACATTTAAATAGAATCTAAATATATTACTATTATTTAAAAATAGCCCAAACCCAAGAATATATAGAATATAATTTAATTCTTAAATTTTACTAACTTTTATTATAGGTTTATTAAGAAATACTCTACAATTACTATATTATTATTAAATATAATTAAGGGTTATAAATAAATATAAAAAAGATTAAAAATAGAATAAGAAATTAATATAAAGTTTATTTTTATTAAAAAAGCATAAAATATCTTTAAAACCTTTAAGAAGTGCTTTATATAAATATCTATACTTAAATATTTCAAACTAGAACTCTTATTTAAAATAGAAATCAATACATCAAACTTCACTATAGTAGTAATCCTAAGTTAGTTAAAAGCTAATAAATTATAATATTTAATAGTATTCTACTTTTAAAAAATAACTCTAGCTAAACTTAACTATAAAATGTATAATAAAGAGCTATTAGCTATTATTAAAGCTTTTAAATACTAGAGATACTATCTAGAAGATAATAATAGGCTTATGATTATTCTTTTAGATTATAATAACCTTTAGTATTTTATAACCATAAAGAAACTAAATTAAAGATAGGCTTAATAGATTAAGAAGCTTGTAGCGTTTGATTTTAATATTAAGTATTAACTAGGACATAGAAATCCTATAGATATATTAAGTTAAAGATTAGATTATATTAAAGTTAAAGGTAATTGATAAACTTTATTATTAATATTAAAAGAAAAATTAAGCTAAGGATTTTATTTAATAAGAATAGAATTCTTTAAATATAAATATAATTCTGATAATATAGAACTTATATATCTAAAAAAGATAATAAAGATCTTTTAAGTTAATAATAATTTAAACTCTATACATTAAAATATATTTAATAGTTAAAAAAAAACAATCGCTAGTATTATAAGAGATCTAGAACTCTTAGTGTCAAGATCTAAAGTGGTAATAGCTACTATAACTAAGATAATCTATTCAGACATATCTAAAGAGCTTACTACTATTATTTATTATTATTAGTAAGTAGACATATAAGCCAGGAATATACAAAAACAGATGATAGATCTAAATTCAAAGGTAGATTGTTCTTATTAGTATATTAAAGCCAATAACCTACTTAGATTTAAAGGCGCAGTATATATACCATATAATTATATACTGAGGCAAGAAGTCCTGCAAGTCAATTATAATAATCTACAAGAAGGTTATTTCAGTATTAAAAGGATATATAAAATAATATTATTAAAATATTTCTAATAAAAGCTTTATAATACAGTTCAATGTTATTACTTAATATATATAAAGTGCTAATACAATCATATACTATAATATAAAGAATATAAGCTGATAAAGCTATTACTAAAATCCATAAAATCTTAGGAATTAGTTATCTTAGATTTTATAATAGAGCTTTTACTTTTAAATTAAAGAAGAAAAATATATAATATTATTATAATTATTATAAAACTATTAATAAAATATATTATATATGAATCTATATCTACTATTATATTAGTAAAAGAACTAGCAGAGATTATATATAAATTAGTAGTCAAATACTTTATTATATCTAAGAATATTATAAGTAATCAAGCAACAATATTTATAACTATATTTTAGAAAATACTTTATTAGCATCTTAGTATAAGAAGAAGAATTAACATAGTCTATTACCTTTAAACTAATAGCCAAATAGAATAATAGAATTAGATATTAAAACATTATCTTTAGTTATATATTAATTTATTATAGGATGACTAAGTATAATAATTAGTACTAACTTAATATATATATAATAATAATATATATAGCATCACTAGAATGTTACCTACTGAAGTATTAATAAGCTTTTGGGGGGATATTTGCGTTAATGTTAATCAGGATCTCCTAGGTATAGGTTCTAATAAGAAAACCTTGGGGATAAAGAAGGATTAAATATTGATAATTAAATAAGTAATTTAACTATAGATTAAATATAAAAAACTTTAAAAGTTACTAGAGAAAGTATTAAAGAATTAGTCTAAATATTTTAATAAGAAATATATAGTAATATAGTTTTAAATTAGTAATAAGATAATATTATAAACTATAAATATCTACCTCCTAAATAAGAAGAAATTAAAGTTTAATTTTAAATTTATTAGACTTTTCTAAATATTAGACACATAGAGAATAAATATATATAAGCTAAAAATATCTTTATAATATTAATAGTTATACTTAATATTTTATATCTTCTTACTAGAACTGTTTAAGGATATAACTAGAAATAAAATCTTATCTGATGGTTTTATTATAAACAATATTAGAGAATATAAGGTTAAAGAAATTTATATAGAAAAAGGCTTTAAAAAGAATAAAATATATCTTATTAAATAGATAGGCTATCTTAAAGAAGATTATATATAAGAACTTAAGAAGAATATTAGTGATTATATTATATTTAAAATTTATCTTTAAAATTATAAGACTATTTATAATTTAAAATAAGAAAGAAAAAGATAAAGAAAAACTTAATTTATAATAATTAAGAATAAATATAGGACTTATTTTATATTATAAATTATTAGTAAGGGTTATTAGTTATAAGATTTAAAAGGAACTTATACTATATAATTAATAAAGACTTAGCCAATTAATTATAAAAGTTAAGAGGATAGATTATAAAATTAAAAGTTTAAAGATCTAGACACAGATACCCACCTATAAATAAGCTTAATAGGGGGAAGCAAAGAAGATCCTTTTTTTCTGCCAAAATTAGCAGGATTATCAGCTGAATATATTAATTAGGAATAAAAATAATAAGGATAAAGCTCCTTTAATAAAATAGTATAAATTATTATAATTAAATGCTTTTTAAGTGGACTAGACTAAGTTAAAGCTATACTTTTATTATTAATTTCAGTATTAGAGTCTATCTTAATAATATATTTTTTAGATATATAGTTCGAAGCCTTAAGTATTTTATTTAATATATAATATTAATTATTAAAATCCTCTGTTATTAAACCCTAATAGAACTTATTAGCTAAAGCCTTTAAGTAGTCTAATAGGGACTTAGAGCACTATAAACCATTAATATTAGTTATAAAATAAGAGATATTTAATAGTATAAACATCTAAACTGGAGTATAAATATATATTTATAGAGATATATTTATACTTAAGCATTTAATAATATATATATAATTAAGTTATAGTATTATAATAAATATGCTACTGTTTAATATAGTTATAAGGATTTAAAGTAGTCTATAATTAAAAGCAGGCTAAGTATAGGAGCTTATATAGAGACTTAATTATATATTTCTATATCTTATTAGTATTAAAACCCTGTATATAGAATATTATCATTTATCTTGCCCTTTAAAAATATAGAAGGCTGAGAGTTATTAGATATAGTACTAGGAATAGAGACTGCACTAAGAGATTTAACTAAAAGATTCTTAGAAGTACATAGAGGTTCAGGCTATTTATTTATTTATATTATTAGTAATTGTATTAATATTTATCTGACTTTATGATTTATCTTGTATAGCTAACTTACTTATATAAATAATATTTTTATAAGGTACTTTGAATATAAAGATAAATCTAGATTAATAATAGCAAATTATTATTATATTAATATTTTCTTAAGTATTAGGATACTGCTTCTAAAAAGAGAGATAGCTAGAGCAGATTTAAATTATTAAAATTAGATACTTCAAATTAACTATTATATTTAACTATAAAATGATTAAAACTACCTTATTATTACTCTAAGTATTAAATTGATATAGAAAAAGTAAGGAATTAATAATATAAAATATATTAAATTTATATTTAATAGAATTTTAATAAAAAAATATAATATTAAGATAATATTTACTATTAAGGAAAAAAATAAGGCTAAGAAAAAAAAGAAAAAAAAAGAGAAAGTTAGAATAAGAAAGATAAGAATTTATATATGCTTATTACTAGTATTAATTTTAACTATTTTCTATATATTTAATCCTCTATTTAATACCTATTATCTATCTTTGATTTCTCCACTAAGAATAAGGATTTTATTATAAAATTTAAATTACTAATTCTATATACTAAATCTTATAACCCATAAAGTTTTAGGCTCAGAGACATGTCCTTATAAAGAGAGAGATAATTATAAGATGGAATCCTAGATAAAGTTAAGAATAGCTTTAAAGTATAATAGATATATAATCTTGTCTGACTTCCTGCCGCTAATTGGATTAGCGGCTTGGCAGATACCATCTTATAACCATGGGTGGCCTCAGGCCTTTGAGAAGTAGTGATTAGCTGCTGAGCATACGTGTATATACGTTATATATTTGAATCTATTCCTAGGCCGAAGCCGAATCCCAGCTACGTTCTTGCAACCCCCGTCACAAGAGTACTTAAAGATAATCTTTATAATTATAAAGCTATTGACTATCTTATTATATTTATTATATCTATTAAATAGATCTAATTATTAGATCTAGGCTAGAATCATTATTAGATTTAGATAGATCTATTATAATAAAAGATAAGGGATCAATACTATAATAGTAGTATTAATTATAAAAAAGATTAGAAGTAGTATATACTCTAGTAATTCTATTAAGAAAAAAGCTTATAGTTATTATCTAGTACTAGAACTAATTAAGAATAATATATATTATCTAGACTTCTTAGGATATAGCCTAGCCTAATTATAATAGAGATTAAGCCTTTCATAATATAAGAAGAAAGATAATAGAATAATCTCTTTATTAATCTTATCTAAAATAATCAGTTTTTTATATAAAATTAATTAGGCTTAATAAAGTATTAAAATAAATTACTAACTAGATATAAGAATAATTAATATCTATTTTAAAGGCTAAAGTAATAATAATCTAATTAAATATACCATAATACTAGGTTTAAAGAACCTTAGCTTTCTTATTTTAGGTTTTAGATTTAATATAATAGAATAGATATTATAGAATCTTAGCAATCTTCTTAATAGTAGTCTAGATATAGTAATAAATAATTATATAGTCTAAAAAAGAGAGTTAGATCTATTTATATTAAATCTATAGAATAATAAATCTATTAAGAAAGTCCTAATAAAGGGGACTAAAAAGTATATTATAGGTAAAATTATAATAAATAATTAGACTATAAATTAGCTAAAAATAAAAGAGAAATATAATATACTAGAATTATTTCTTTATTATTAGTAATAATATATCTGTTAGAAAAATTATAGAATATTAAATCTTTTATAAGATTAAGACTAGGATTATCTACTTTTAATATATTATAGTAATTAGAATAAAATAGTACTTATTAAAGATAATTTAATTAAACTATTAAATAAGTTATAGTTAAAAAAAAAAGATATAGAAATTTAGATATATAGTCTACTTAATACTTACTAGAATAAGAGAACTAGACCCTAGATATATTAACTTATAGATCTAATCTTATAAAATAGCCTTAATCTTAATGTCTTAATATTAATGAAGTATATCCTACTTAAAAATAACTAGTAGAAGGATTATCACTATAATTTATATATTTAATAGTTAATAAGATAGAAAATAGAGTAGACTTTTATCTTTATTTATCTAGAATATTATAATTACTTCATTTAAGTCTTAGAGAATATATTTAAATACTTAATATTAGTAGATAGATTAATATTATATTTTTAGATTATATATCTATTCTAAAATAGACTATACTTGTTTTATTATTTATTAGCTTTATATAGATTAAAGCTTTTGATAGTAATAGAATTATTAGATAAAAATTAACTCTATTATCTAGCTTTAGGCTTATTTAATAGGAGTCTTATCCTATTCCTATTCTATAACAGGCCCTAGTTTATAAAAGGATAAGATAAGTAATAAGCTAGGCTATAATCTCTTAGAAAGATTAAGAATAATATATAAGAAAAGCTATTAAATTAATTAATACCAAGCTTCACTAACTTACTAAAATTCCTAAAGACTAGCATTAGTAAAACTAGCCTAAAAATTAATAATATCCTTATATATCTAATTACTAATATATAATATATATATAACTTAATAATAAAAAATAATAATTATACTGCTATTATAGTCCTTAATCTAGTTATTATTTTTATTATTAAAGAAATCCTTAATAAATTATAATATAAGAGTCTTAAACTTCTTAATTATAATCCTAATTATAATTTAATGCTATATATAAATATAAATTTATTTATTAAGAATCTACTATTTAATCTAAATTATTATTTTAGTAAGATAATCTTCTAATTATAGAGCAATACTGAATGCTTATAGATAATTATAAAATAGAGTAAGTATATAGGAATAATCTTAATAAACTTTATAGTATAGCTATTATTAAAAAGGCATAATTAAGATTAGATACTAGATTATTAACTAGACTATCTCTAGAAAGAAGAATTAAATAGGCTAGTAGGAGGTATTACTATAATAGTGGATTTTATAATAATCTAGAATAAATAATATCTAGTTGTTATAAAGAAAGAGATTTTATATATAAAATAGAATATTCTATTAATAGATCTCTAAAAATTTAATCTATTATATTTATTAACTAGATCTAATAAAAAATAGTACTATTAATATCTTTAGAAAATATTAAATTATAGCTTTATACTATTTTTTTATATTATATAAAATCTACTAGGTCTAATCTATATCTTAGATTTAAAAAAGAGAAAATAATATAAAATCTTAGTTAATATAGTAAAAAAACTACTTCTAGTAAAGATAGATATAGATATAATTCTATATATTAGTAAGAAAGGAGGCTTTTATCTTTATAATATCTTAGTTATCTATTAGTCTATTTAAGTGGAATTAGAGGATCTTTTTTTTAGATTAAGATAAATCTAAGAGATAGAATTTCTATTTAAAGATTATTATTACTTAGAAGATTTTCTTTTATATAAATTAAGATAATTTTGATAAAGATAGATTTATATTCTAAAAGATAATAATCTAGTCTTTTTAATCTTATTATACTTGTGTAAAGAGTATCTTAATTATTTTAATCTAAAATCTATAGAGATAATTCTTTAATAATTTAGCTATAAGTCTAAAAGTATTATTTAGTAGTTAGTAATTCTAATATTTAATAATAATAATGGCTAGATTAATTTCTAGATAATATTAATATTTAAAGATAAAAAGAATAAGGATTTAGATCTAATTATTATAGATTAGTTATAATAAAAAAGAGATATAATTACTAATTATTATCTACTACTTTTAGGTAAAGCTTTAGAAAAAAAGTATAATAAAGGATATAAAAATAAAATTAAAAGCTTAAAATAGAATTAATTATTAGATAATTATTAGATAAAAATAAAAAATCTATTCCTCTAACTATTATTTATATTTAAAGACCTCTATATAATCTAGCTCTAATCTATTAGAATTATCAAGCTTCTAGACTATACTTATTATATTATCTTAGATAGTTAATTAGCTTTTAGTAGGCTGGAATAATAGGATAGATAATATATAGTTATTTATGACTTAGCTTTAGTAATAAATAAGCTTCTACTAGATCTAAATATATTATATCTAGCTTTAGATAACGTAATCCACACCCGAGCGGATCACACCACCGAGCGGATCACTCAGCTCCAAGAAAGCGTCTTGTATAGATTTTAAACCTCAATTTTCAACCCGAAATAATAATTATATACAAAAAATTAATTAGTAATACGATTAGGGCATTGAGGCCTTCTATGCCCGAAAATTCCACACTCACTACATTGAAATTGACGGCGTACACGTGGTTGAGAGGCCGGAAGCTCAGGCTCGGCCGGAGCAGTAGTAGGAGCTTGAGATGCCTCAATTGGCCTATTTATAAGTGCCTGAGCATCCTCTCTAGTAATTCCTTGCTCATGAGATATCTGCTTTTTAGATCGTGTACGCTTTCGCTTCTCTTTCTCATGTGCAGCTCGTAAATCGTGAACTTCCTTCCGTATAATAAGAAGCTCGTTAATACTGGTCTCGTACGCCTTTGACATGCGACTAATTGCTTCATCAATAACTTCAGAGGGGCTCCTTGTACGCCGGCTGATTCGTCGCTTAATCGTACTCAATTGGCGTTTGAATTGGCGTGGATTTTGAGGTGTCTGTAAGCATGATGATTGAGAATCACTAGGTGGATTAGGAGGTGGTGTTGGAGTCTTTAATCGGATAGTAAGTTGACTATAAACTCGATCTGGATCCAATGGAACTAATCCAGTTGCTTTGAAGCCATTCCGAATAGTCTCAGCTTTATATGCCATCGTACGGGCCTCTGGAAAAGCAGTAAGAAAGTCGATTTTATCAATATGATTAAAGCCGAGTCTCATCCGCTGCTCAACAAGCTTTCCATATTGTCGCTTTAGAACTGCAAAACAGCTAACATCGAGAGGCTGTAAGAGATGCGAGGAATGTGGAGGCATGCAGATTGGGATAATCTTATTCTCAGTGCATGTACGATCAAATTCGGCAGTTAAATGGCTTCCATGGCCATCGAGAATTAACATTCGATATTGTCCGATTATCCGGCCATTTGTATGAGGAATAAAGTGATTGATGAGCCAATCCATGCTAATCTGATCTGTTGTCCACCCATTATCACTAATATTGATCTTCCAATCATCTGGAAGGGTCTCAAACCAGCCTTCCTGGGAGTATTTAGTAGCTTTAAAGATCACGTACGAGGGCAAGGCCCAGCCAGTAGAGTTGACTGCCTCAATTGCAGTTACCCATTCTCGATTACCAGGCTGTAGTAGATGTGGACGGCCATATCGATCGCTTCCAGTAATAACCTTTGCGCTCGCGCAGAGGCCCATTGCAAAGCCAGTCTCATCAAAGTTATAGATATCCTCCGATAGGATTCCATACTTGGCTATAGCCTCTCGTACGCGATCAAAATATTCCTCAATTATCTTCGGATCTTCGCATTTAGCACGCTCGTAGTTATATCTTCGTGAAAATCGTGTTTTTAGCTCTGAGCGACGTTTGACTAGGTTATAAACCCAGTTCTCGCCAACTGTTTGATTTCCATGTTGAGAAAGAAGAATATTGGCCATATCTCGTACCATAGAGGGTCGGGGAGGTAATCCTCGCTTATCTAGATCTAATATCCATTTAATAAGCGATTCCTCTTCAAATTGAGTCAATTTATGCCCATTTGCACGTATCTCAGCTTTCATTGGGATACCATTGAGGCGGCGCGAGAGAGTTGTATATGGCACATTATAAGTGCGTGCTGCATGACGAATTGATGATAATTTTCCATTTTTAAAATCGGATATAGCTAATAAGATTCGTCCTTCTTGTTCCTGAGAATTTGATTGATTTTTATTAGGAATTGGTGGCATATTGGCGCGTTGAATATAGAGAGTTGACTCATTTGACGCGCTCGGAGTTGAGTGATCCGCTCGGTGGTGTGATCCGCTCGGGTGTGGATTACGTTATTTTATAGTGGCTAGATTAGATCTTATAAGATCTTTTTATAAGAAAATATATTAATAAGCTAGATATTCCAGTGGTTTAGCTATAATATATAATTATGATGAAGAAGCTGCTTAATCTATTTTTAAAGTTGATCTATATAGTGATGGATAAGTGATAATAGTATCTCCTCTAATTCTAGGAGTTAATATAGATCTTTAATAATATTAAAGTCTACTTTAGTAAAATAAGTATAAATATCTATAATTTATAATTAAAACATGATTTTAAAGATATATTAGCTGTTCTAGATAATATATAAAAAAAAATTCCAACTTTAAATTATATAATACTTATTTAGAAGCACTTCTAAAAATAGTAAATAATTAATAATAATAAAAGGGGATAAAGCTTAATACTTAAGTATATTAGTATATAGATATATATATAGTAAGTAAAGATATAAAAAGGTGATAAATAGTATAATTAAATAAGTTAAAATAATAGTAAAATACTAGATCTATTTTTTTTCTTAAAATAAAATCTAGAGATAGATATAATACTAAGATATTAATTCTTAAGACTTCCTTTATCTATATTCCTAATTGTAATATTATTATATGCGACTGGTACTATAGAAATAATAGTAATAGTGCTTTATATAATAGAGAAAGCTAAGACTAATAGAAAGGTTATAAATCTTAATAATATGATTAAAAAACTAAATTATTTTATTTAAGCTATTAGTAATATTGTAATATTAAAAGTGCTATTTAATATTCTATCACTAAGATTATCTAATATAATATTTCTAAAGAAGATATTAAGAAAGATTATAATAAATATAATATAAACTATATTTAATGCAGAGAATCATCTGTTATTAAGTAAGAATATAAAGATAAAATAAAAAATTAGATTTTTTTATTAATATAAAAGATTTAGTTAGATTATAAGAGTAAGATATCTATAAAGAAAGAAAGAATATATTAATATAAAAAAATCTAGAAAATAATAATTATAAAAGAGCTTTAAATATAAATAAATTATGATATTGATTTCTCCTAAACTATAAACAGAGCTAACTATATGCATTCTAGCTCCCAAGAACTTTGTTAGCTGTAACCCTAAACTATCCTTTGGTTTAACGCAAACTAATGATAGAAAAGAAGAGAAAAAAATAAATAAATAAAAAATAATAATAAAAATTATAATTTATTAATAATTTTACTAATATAATATCCTAAAAAAAGATAACTTATGAAAATTTATAATAAAATTAAAAATAGAGAAATAATTATAGAATAAATAAAATCTAATATAGAAATAATATTTTTATAAAAATATAGATATTAGATTATAATAATAATAATTCTAAAAAATATATATTTTATATA
>NW_017971459.1:34542-38852 GCF_001907595.1 Talaromyces atroroseus
AATATTTTTATAAAAATATAGATATTAGATTATAATAATAATAATTCTAAAAAATATATATTTTATATAGAAATATCTTATTATTAGAATAATACAAGAACATTTATAATTAAATAATATCTATCTTAGATTAAAAATTATAAATCTTAATTTAATTATTAATAAAGAATTAATTATAAAAAATTAATATTATTAAAAAAATAATAATTAATATAATAAAATAGAATCAGAAATAAGATAAAATAATAAACTTAAAAATTAATTATAATTTTAACTATTAATTATAAAGATTAAGATATATATATAATTATATATATTCTATAGAAATATTTAAATAAGTTTATTACAATTTACTTTAATAATATTATTATATACTTATAAAATCTAGAAGAATATAAAGAATATATATAACTAGTTATAATAGTACTTATAAATAAAGGATTAACACTTAAGATTAAGAAGTATAAATTTAATACTATAACTATTAATTACTTAGAAATAATTTATATGCTAGAAGGATTAAAGATCTAATTAGAAAAGAAAGATATAATATTTAACTAATCTATCTTAATAAATATTAATAAAATACAGTAATTTTTAAGTGCAATAAGATATATTAGAAAATATTTAAAAAACTATATAGAAATAATATAACTAATTATAGAATTACTATAAAAAGATTAAGATTTTAATTAAATAGAATAACAATAGCAAGCATTTAAGAAAATTAAAAAATTAATTAGAGAAGCATTAATTCTTATATTTTATAATCTAAAAAAATTAAATATAATTTAACTAGATATATTAGAATATATATTAAAGATTATTTTAAAATAATTAGAAGATAATAAATAATTATAATCTATTATTTTCTACTTTAGATAATTTATTATTATAAAAAAAATTATAATATTCATAATAGAGAGCTACTTATAATAGTTAAAGTATTTAAGTAATAAAGATACTATTTATAAGAAATTAAAAAAAAGATAATTATAAAAAGCAATTATTATAATCTAAAATATTTTATAATAATAAAAAAGCTTATTAATAAATAAGTTAAATAGTTAAAGTATCTATTAAGATTCAAGTTTTAAATTAAATATATTAAAGGAAAAGAAAATATTATTACTAATATATTAAGCTAAAAAACAGATTATATAATTAGAATATAATAGCTATAAATAAATATATTAGTAGAAAATAAAGATAGAATTTGCTATAATAATAAAGCAATATTAGTAATAATAATTATAATAGAAAGTAAAGATTTTTATAAAAAGATAGTAAAAGCTACTAGAAACAATAAAATACTATAGATAGCACTATATAATAACAAAGCAGTAATTAAGAATAGATTAATTATTTAAAAAAAATTAATATTAGTACTATTTTTAATAATTATAAAAGTCATTTAAATAAATTATAATTTATTAGTTAAAGAATATTATAGAATTAATTAAATAATAGAAAAGATATAATAAATATATTATTTTCTAAGAATAAGAAAATTAATTAAGAACTATATTAAGAAATATAATAATTGCAATTATAATAAATCAATTAATTACTAACTCTATAGAAGAATATAAATTCTAGAAGCACTAATAAAAATATAATAAAAGATTATAATAAATTTTATATAAGGCTTACCAGAGTTAAAGGATTTTATTTCAAAAATTATATATATTAAAGGTATTATTATTATAAATAAATTTATAAAATATATTATTCTAAAGCTAATATTAAAAAATTTAATAGCATAATAATATATAATATTAATATTATAAGAAATATTTATAATATTTAGATTATTAAATAAAATTACATCTAATAGAGATAAATTATTTATATTTAAATTTTAATAGATAATTATAAAAAATTATAGAATAAAATATAATCTATTAACTATATATTATTAATAAACTAATAGCTAGACTAAAAGAATAATTTAAGTAGTTAAATAATATCTAAGATATTACTTAGATTAGAATCAAGATAATTAAATAAAATTACTATTAATTACTTAGTTTATAATAAATAATGCTATAAATATATTAATAAAATAAATATTATATTTTACTAATCTAGAAAGAATTCTAAAGATAAGTTGAGAAAATATCAAATAAAAAAGAGTATCTAATAAAGCAAATATCTAAGCAATATATATATAATTAATATATAGCAATTTATTAAAAAATATTAAATAGATAGAAATAAGAATAAAGAAATATTATAATAAAAAATATAAGAACATATTAGCATTTAAAAAGAAAAAAAGAGTTTATCTTCTATAATAAATATTAGAATTAAAAAATTTTAATATTAAAAGTATAAGACTGAGTAATAAATTTAATATAATTAAATTTAAACTATTTATTATTAAAAAAAAACTTATAAATAATAATTATAAATTCTAGTTATTAATAAGAATATAAATATATTTAATATTTTATATCTTATTATTAAAACTAATTATTAATTTAATAAATAAAGATAAAATAATAGATAATAAAGAATATAAAATTAAAAAAATACTATAGTATAAGTTAAAAAAAGAATATATTTATTATCTTATAAAATAAAAAGAATATAGACCTAAAGAAAATATATAGAAATCTATTAGATATTTAAATTACTCTAAAAAGATTTAAAAATAGAGATAGAAGTATAATTAAAAAAAATAGAAAGATTAAAGTTAGTATTAAGAATAAGATTATTATTTTATAAAATAAAAATAATAATTAGAAACTCTTTAGTCTCTTATTATTTTTTTATTTATTTTATTTTTATCTCTTCTTTTACTTTTTCTAATTTTTCTAACTTTTTAATATCCTTTATATTCTTTTAAAGAAATTCTTTAGTTTATTTTTTTAATAGTTTTTATTATTTTTATAAGTAAAAAATCTTAATTAAGATCTATTCTTTTTCTTTTTGAAAACATTCTTAAACTTTAAAAAAATACTTCTATGCTGCTTTAGATATAGATATATTAATATAATAATAATTATTCATATAAATATATTTATTATAATATTTAGAAAACTCTACTTTAATATAAATCTTTTCTAAATTACTATATTAATTATATAAAAAATAATAAGCAATACTAAATTATTTAATATATAAGAGAAAAAAGTTTCTTAAAATTATTTTTTTTAAAGATATAATTAACACAAAATTATAAGATCATATATTTAAAATATTTAAAGAGTTAAAATTAGTTATTTATACTTTAAAGAATATAAGTTATTTATTAAGCTATTAAAATACTAGTCTTTAGAGAAAAAGATTATTAGAGAATTAGAATATTATAATTAATAGATTAGATTAGTTATTATAGAATTAATATATATTAGAATAAAGAATTACCCACAAAATCTTAGGATTAGAATATTAGAAAAATCAGAGGATTTTTATAATAATTATAATCTATAGATTAGAGAAATTAGAGGATTACTATAAAAATTATAATAAAGGAAAGCTATATAAGGATACTTATTTACTATATATTTAATTTTCTTTTATTATCTTAAATTAACTATAATAATTTAAGTATATAATCTTTTATTAATTAGAATATTTAAAAGCCTTATTCTTATTTTTTTTATTTATTAAGATCTTTTAATCTTAAAAGTTTATTAACTTCATCTATTAATAGCTATCCTAGCTATACTTAATAGTAAAATAACCAAAGTTTCTAACAATAAAATGAAAAATTAGATTCTTCCATTAATATAAAAGATTTAGTTAGATTATAAAAATAAGATATCTATAAAGAGAGAAAGAATATATTAATATAAAAAAATCTAGAAAATAATGACTATAAAAGAATTTTAAATAAAAATAAACCATAATATTAATTTTCCCTAAACTATAAACAGAGTTAATTATATATATTCTAGCTCCTAAGAATTTTATTAGCCATAACCCTAAACTATCCTTTAGTTCAACGCAAACTAATAATAGAATTAAATTATATAAATTTATCATTATATAAAAAAGTTAGAAAATAAAAGAAAGATTAATATTAAATAATTTATAATATTAAATGTAAAGTTTATAAAATCTAAAGAGAAAAGAAGAGATAAAAATAAATAAATAAAAAATAATAATAAAAATTATAATTTATGAATAATTTTACTGATATAATATCCTAAAAAAAAATAACTTATGAAAATTTATAATAAAATTAAAAATGGAGAAATAATTATAGAATAAATAAAATCTAATATAGAAATAATATTTTTATAAAAATATAGATATTAGATTATAATAATAATAATTCTAAAAAATATATATTTTATATA
>NW_017971459.1:38952-55155 GCF_001907595.1 Talaromyces atroroseus
AGATAAAATAATAAACTTAAAAATTATTTATAATTTTAACTATAAATTATAAAGATTAAGATATATATATAGTTATAAAATATATAATTATAATATTCTTTATATTTAAATTATATTAATTTCTTTACATAATATAAAAAAATATTAATATATTTTATATAATAAATATTTATTTAGATAAATTATATTATATTATTAATCTTATAACCTTAACCCTAAAAAGATCTTATAAATAATAATAAATATATACTTATTTAAATGATTTTATATTAGTATAATTTTTTTATAATATTAAAATAAATCCTACTTAATAAAATATATATATTTTTAATATCCTCCCTATAATTAATAACATTATATTTATTTAGAGTTATTCTAAATATAATCTTTTACTATTATAACCTCTAGGAATTAACTCTATATTAGATAAAAATATATATCTAAAATATCTATAGCTAAAATATATATATAAGTATTATCTTATCTTATATCTATCTATTATTTTCTACTTTATATTTTTATAAAACTTAATTATTTTCTTTTTTATCTTTTTTCCTCTTATAATCTCTTTTCTAATATATCTATATTCTATTTTTTTTTTATAATATTATCCTTATTTAATTTACTTTTACTTATTTTATTTTAAAATATTTTTAAAATACTTATTAATTATATTATAATTATTTCTATATTAATAAATATCTATTATCTTATTTAAGATAATAATATCTATTAAAATACTAGATAAAAATCTAAATCTATATTTATTAATACTACTAAAAAAATATATAATTTAAAGAACTTTTATAATATTTAGATTAATTTAATTATTTTTTTTAAGCTAATAAATCCTATCTATTATATTTACTAAATTATAAAAAACTAGACTATATAGCTTAAACTATCTATTATCTAGAATAAAAAAAAGCTTATAAAAGAAAAATATTATAATTAGTTAAATTATAATTTTTTAATCTAGATAAAATAAATAATTCTTACTATTATCTTTAATACTTAAATTTTTAAAGATTTTAATACTAATATTTACTCTAATACTCTTAGTAATATTTATAAGGACTTATATATCTTTAAATAAACTACTTACTATAATACTATAATCTTTTTAAACCTTTATTATATAGTATAATATTATATTAATTATAGAAACTAAAGAAATATTTATTTCTAATAATAAATTAATTATATTCTATTATAATTATATAATATAAAATTAGGCTATTTATATTAATCTCATTTTTTATACACTAAATTTCTATTTATTATATTTATAAGATATACTATATAAAGCTATACTAATTCTATATATATAACTATACAGCATCATAGTCCAACCTAAATAGAAGAGTAATAATAGATATAATACTAGCCCCCTACAGCTGCTGGGCTAAAATAGTCTAATCTAGATTATTAATATCACTAAGAGAAGTAATATAGAATAATCTATAATAATCTAATATCTCTATAAACTATATAGCCTATCTATTAGTACTAGTATATAATAAATAACAATTAATATAGACTTTCTCTAGCTAAAAATAGTAAATTATATCTTTATATTTTAGATAAATAAAATAAACCTAATATATAAGGATCTATTCATTCTTATAACCATAAAGTTTTAAATATAATATCATAAAAATATATTCATCCCAGATCACCACACTTAACATAAAAACTATCACTTCAGTAATAAAGAATATCTAGATCTAAAACTAATATACCTTCATAGCAACATTAGAATTCACCTAAACTAGCATAGAAATAAATTCAAATAAATCATTTAATTCTTTATACTTTTTTATAAATTATAGAATAATTATTCTACTAATTCTAAATAACATAGTATAATATCATATACCAGCACTATCTTAGTTAATAATAGAAATAACACTATATAAAGAGATACAATATATATCCTTACTATTCTAGTTTAAATTATATATCTAGATAAATAAAAACACAGTTCAAAAATATACATAAATAGCTAGCAAAAGAATCATCATAATATAAGAATTAAATATATTCTCTTTATAAAAAAATAACCAAAGACAATACTATATAATAAAAAAAACTAGATCTATTTACATAAGATACTAGATAAAAATATACTAGAAGAAGATATAGACTAAAGATATATTATTTTCTAGCTTATATTTAATCTTTAAATAATATTTAAAAATATTAAATTCCTTCTAGATAATCTTAACTATAATAAATATATAACTATTATTTCACTATAAAAATAACTTCTCTAAAATAATCAAGCCCTTAATATAAAAACTATAATTAAAATTATCACTTATAATATAACACTAATAAAGAATATCTAATAGAATATCTATTAGACCTACTTTAATTACTATAATATCAAAAAACACAGAAAATAATTTAGTATCAATATCTTTAATAAAAACACTATAAAAAGATTCTAATTTATTAATTAAAATCTTACAATATTTAATACAGCTATAATAGAACTATTTAAACCAAATTATATAATAAACATTTCTCTAATATCACTTATCCTAACTGTTAGTATATTTAGCAACTATATAAAACTAGTAGATAATCATAAAAAACCTTTAGCATCAAATATTTATATTAATAACTATAGCTAATATACTTATATAATTATCACACATAATCTTATTTCTCTTGATTATTAAAGAATCCTTTATAGTTTTAAAATTAATAATAATTACATAGAACACTACAATTACTTAAATTTTATTATAGAGATTCTATTTATTATATCTTACTAAGCTAGCTATAATCTAAATATTTATATTACTTATTACTTATATATAAATATACTAATTTTTCACATAATAATTTCTATAAGACTTTATTTAGCTAATATTAATTTTTATTATATAAATAACAAATTATATAACAGAGGCTAGCATAGATTATATATTAGAAATTAATATAAATTATAATCCTTTTTTTTATTTCTTACTTTAAAGCATATCTAATAATTAATAAATAATATCAGCTCTAAAGATAAGATCATCTTCTTTATAATCCTATACTATATTATAGATTAGTCTATTTCTAAGATACTCTAAAATAGGGGGCCTAAGAGCATCCAACTTATTATATTTAGAATTTATAGATTCAACTATTAAAATATTATCATTATCTATATACTCTAGAATAGAAGGCCTAGAAATATCCAACTTATTATATTTAAGGTTTATAAAATTAACTATTAAAGTATTATTATCACCTATACACTCTAAAATAAAAAGCCTAGAAATATCTAACTTATCATGCTTAGAATTTATAGAATCAATCATTAAAGCATTATTATTATCTATATACTTTAAAATAAAAGGCCTAGAGTTTATAATCAAATAAGGCTTAAAATTACTATACATTAGCTTATAATTAGATTAGATATTATTGCCTTTAACTCTATCCATATCAATATTATTAATAAAATTATTATTATTATACTTGACCATAGTACGCTTAGATCTATTAAATAGAAATATAACTTATCCATCTCTTCCATAACTAGATCACTATAATAAACCTAAGCCTATATAGTCTAATCTAGAGATATTAGCTTTAATAACTTCACTAATAATCTCTATATACCCTAATTCTCCACTATATAACAATATAATAATAAAGGAATCTACCAGCTATACTTTAATATAAATACAAATAACAAATAATCTATATTAATTAAAATTATATATTTCTCTAATTATACTATTTAAATACTATAATTCATTACTACTTAATATTAATAACTAAGCATTTCTCTAGACTAGATCTTATACACTTTTAACATTAACAATACTAATAATTATACTAAATAATTAATTATATCAATAATTCACACAGTAATTATATAACATATAATTAAAATAATACTATACATCCTCCTATATTAAGCAAGTAATTACCAACACATTATAATATATGGCCTTATTCTTTAAGATACCCTTACTAACTAGATATAAACCAGTAATACTTTATACTACTATTACTTTACTTATACAATTACCAGTCCTTTATATTTAATCTAATTAATATTTCCTCTTAATTTCCAATAATTTTTTCTATATATTATCTAATTTATATTACTTCTACTATTCCTTATTTTTCAACTCTAGAAGAATCCTCCCACTAACTTTTATAAACCTAATCATAAAGCTATTAATTTTATAGAATATATTACAGTATTTATCTAAGACCTTAACTATAGCTTATACAATAAAAATATCTATTATATTATAATTAAAGATTCCATTCTCTATAAAATTAAATACCTAATTATTATTCTTAAACTTTTATCTTATTATTATTACTCTAGTAGTGCTAGATAAAGATACAATTATTAACTAACTAGATAAGTTAAATAATTAATAATTAGCATTTATTAATATTAAATTAAATAAAATATTATCTTACTTTATATTAACTAAAGATAGCTTATCTTAATATATAAATTAAGATATAAATAGTCAATCTTAAACTTCTATCTAGAATTATAATTATCAATATAAAGACTAAATGTAAGGATTAAAGAAATTAAAAGATATATAATATTAATTAATATATTATTAATTTAAGCCTACTTACAATCAAATCTAATATAGTAATATTTAATAATATATCTTATACTATTTATTCTTTATAATAATAAAAATAAACTTATTCTCTTTATTAGATTAAAAGCTTTTAACTAAGAATAAATATATAATAATTAAACAAATACTATAAAAGATATCAAGATAAAAAGTAATTAAGTTAAAAAATAAAAAAAAAAAAAAAATAAAAAAAAGATTTTATAAAAATTAATATTATCTTATATTAAACCTAATCTAATTTAACTTATAATTAAGTTATTAATTATAATTAAGAGTTTAGTAGAAAAATTTCTTAAATAAATCCCAGATCCTAGTTTATATTTAAAATAGATAATTAATAAAGTATAATAATACTAGTCTATATCTAGACTATAATATCTTAATAGCCTTTCATATTATAATGATTATTCATTACTAGTAATATTAGTTATAGATATATTAATTATTCTTTTTAAGGCCTTAATTATTAGGCTAATATTATATAGATTAAGATAAGAATATTAATTAAACTTATAATATTCTTCTAGTAATCAATCTCTACTAAATCTTAATATATAGAATTCTATAATAATTAGCTATACTTATAATAGATATATAATATTTATTTTTACTAGATCTAAAATATTATTAAATCTAATTTAGTCTTATTTTTAAGGTTTATTTATTATTTATATTAATATACTCTCTTAAACTTTTTCTAAATATATTAATCTAGCAAAATTATAATTTTCTTTATATTTATAATCTTTATAGCTACTATAGCGCCCTCTTTTATTAGTTAAAATATAATATTACTTATAAGAGAAAAGAATTAATAATAAATTAGTTTAGATAAAAAAATAATTAATAATAAATCTATAAAAATATAAATTAAGATTTATCATGATAAAGTCTAAAGTTAAAATAAGATAGACTAAGCCCTTTAGTTATATAAAATAACAGATAATAAGATCTTATTAATTAATAGGATCTTATAGCTAGTATAAATATATTATAGAAGCTCTAGGAGAAGAAGTAGTAGAGAAGACTAGTTAGTAATTAATAGCTTAAAAAGAATAACTTCTAAATCAATAGCTATTATAGCTAGTAAAGAAAAATATAGATTCTTTTTATAGTAATAAAAAATAATAGAAATATAGTGGCTATTACTCCTAAAAAGTATAATAAATTAATTAATTAATATTTCTAAGCAGAAAGCCCAGAAGTATCTAAGATTATTATATATATTGATTAAATAAGATATTCTTACACTAAAAAGATCAATAACTTAGCTAATTAATATTTCTAAATAAGGGGCCTAGAAGCATTTAAGATTGTTATATATACTTATTAAGTAAGATATTCTTACACTAAGAAGATTAATGGTTTAACTAGTTAATATTTTTAAGCAGGAGACCTAGAAGCATCTAAGATTATTATATATACTTATTAAATAAGACATTCTTACATTAAAAAGATTAATAGTTTAACTAATTAATACTTCCAAATAGGAGGCCTAAAAGCATCTAAGATTATTATATATACTTATTAAGTAAGACATTCTTATATTAGGAAAATTAGTAATTTAGCTAGTTAATACTTTTAAATAAAAGGCCTAGAAACATCTAAGATTATTATATATACTTATTAAATAAGATATTCTTATACTAGAAAGATTAATAGCTTAACTAATTAATATTTCTAAGTAGGGGGCCTAGAAGTATTTAAGATTATTATATATATTTATTAAGTAAGATATTCTTATACTAAAAAGATTAATAGTTTAGCTAATTAATACTTTCAGATAAAGAGCCTAAAAGTATTTAAGATTATTATATATATTTATTAAGTAAGATATTCTCATACTAAAAAAAATTAATAATTTAGCTAATTAATACTTTTAGATAAAAGGCCTAGAAGTATCTAAGATTATTATATATACTTATTAAATGAGATATTTTTATATTAAGAAAATTAATAACTTAACTAGTTAATACTCTTAAGTAAAGGGCCTAAAAGTATCTAAGATTATTATATATACTTATTAAGTAAGATATTCTTACATTAAAAAGATTAATAGCTTAGCTAGTTAATACTTTTAGATAGAGAGTCTAGAAGTACTTAAGATTATTATATATACTTATTAAGTAAGATATTCTTATATTAAAAAAATTAATAATTTAACTAATTAATACTTCTAGATAAAAGACCTAAAAATATCTAAGATTATTAAAGATATAGATTTCTATATCTACTAAATATCATAACATAATAATAAATAGATTAAGTTAATAAAATATCTAAATCAATTATATCCCCTTCAATTTACTCTATTATACCTTATATCTAAACTATATATAGACCTAGTCTAGCTATTTATTATTATCCTTATCCTCTATCATCTACTTAGCATAAAACTAATAACTATATATAAATTTAAATACTATTTCTAATATTAACATTTATAATAAATAATAGGGTTATACTAAAATAAAAAAAAAAAAAATCTAGAGATAGATAGATATAATAGATATATATAAGAAATATATATATATAAATAATATATAAAAAATATATAATAAAATTATATATAATAAATAAAGTCTACTTCTAGGATTCTAATAAAGACTAGAAAATATAATAGATAATCTAGATAATATTAGATCCTTTAATACTAAAGATAACTTATCTCTATCTAAACTAAAATATATATATAATCTTTTTAAATTAAAAATTCTCTCTATCTAGCTTAGAGAGAAATCCTTCCCTTTAGATCTTTCTCTAATAGATAGCCCAACAGGCCTATATCACTAGATCTAGATATTATTATATTCTCTAACCTTATTAAGAATATATTATCTATAAATTATAATAATAGAAGCATCTAGTAAATTATTAAATCTAGTTATTATATTAGAATCTTTTCTTCTATATTTATTTCTTTATTTAGAAAAAAATCTAATACTAGAGATTATAATACTAAATAAAGGAATAAGAGCTAGGATTTATAGATAATAAAGAAAGGATTTAATAGATTAAATAAATACTATAAAGTATTTAAAAATAATCTTTATAATTATAAAGCTATTAACTATCTTACTATATCTACTATATCTACTAAATAAATTTAATTATTAGATCTAGACCAGGATTATTACTAGATTTAGATAGGCCTATTATAATAGAGAATAGAGGATTAATATTATAATAGTAGTATTAATTATAAAGAAGATCAAGAGCAGTATATACTTTAATAATCCTATTAAGAAAGAAGCTTATAATTATTATCTAGTACTAAGACTAATTAAGAACAATATATATTACCTAGACTTCTTAGAACATAGCCTAGCTTAATTATAATAAGAATTAAGCCTTCCATAATACAAAAAAAAAAGATAACAGAATAACCTCCTTATTAATCTTATTTAAAACAGCCAGCTTCTTATATAAGATTAATTAGGCTTAATAAAATATCAAGATAAATTACTAACTAGATATAAGAATAATCAATACTTATCTTAAAGATTAAAATAGTAATAATCTAATTAAATATATCATAATACTAGACCTAAAGAATCTCAGCTTTCTTATTCTAGATTTTAGATTTAGCATAATAAAATAGACATTATAAAATCCTAATAATCTTCTTAATAATAGCCTAAGTATAATAATAGATAATCATATAGTCTAAAAAAAGAAATTGAGTCTGCTTATACTAAATCTATAAAATAATAGATCTACCAAGGAAATCCTAATAAAAGGGACTAAAAAGTATATTATAGATAAAATTATAATAAATAATTAAGCTACAGACTAGCCAGAGATAAGAAAGAAATATAATATACTAGAATTCTTTCTCTATTATTAATAGTAGTATATCTATCAGAAAAATCATAAAACATTAAATCTCTTATAAGATTAGAACTAGGGCTATCTACTTCTAATATACTATAATAGTTAGAATAAGATAACATTTATCAAAAATAACTTAATTAAGCTATTAAGCAAGCTATAATTAAAGAAGAAAAATATAGAAATTTAAATATACAACCTACTTAATACTCATCAGAATAAAAGAACTAAACCTTAGATATATTAACTTATAAATCTAATCCTATAAGATAGCCTTAATCCTAACATCTTAATATTAATAAAGTATATCCTACTTAAGAATAACTAGTAAAAAAATTACCACTATAATTTATATACTTAGCAGTTAATAAGATAAAAGATAAAGCAGGCTTTTATCTTTATTTATCTAGAATATTATAATCACTTTATTTAAGCCCTAAAGAATATATTTAAGTGCTTAATACTAATAAATAGATTAATATTATACTCCTAGATTATACATCTATTCTAGGATAGACTATACTTACTTTATTATCCATTAGCTCTATATAAATTAAGGCCCTTAATAATAATAAAATCATTAAATAAGAATTAACTCTACTATCTAGTTCTAGACTCATTTAGTAAGGCTCTTATCTCATTCCTATTCCATAGTAGGCCCTAGTTCATGGAAGGACAAGGTAAGTGACAGGCTAGGCTATAATCTCTTAAAAGAATTAAAAGTAATATATAAGAAAAGCTATTAGATTAATTAATATTAGACTTCACTAACTTACTAAAATTCCTAAAGATTAATATTAGTAAGACCAACCTAAAAATTAATAATATTTTTATATACCTAATTACTAGTATGCAGTATATATATAGCTTAATAATAAAAAATAATAGTTATATTATTATTATAGTCCTTAATCCAGTTATTATTCTTATTATTAAAAAAACCTTTAATAAATTATAATATAAGAGTTCTAAACTTCTTAATTATAATCCTAATTATAATCTAATACTATATATAAATATAAATCTATTTACTAAGAATCTACTATCCAGCCTAAATCATTACTTTAGTAAGATAATCTTCTAACTATAAAGCAATACTAGATATTTATAAATAGTCATAAAGTAGAGCAGATACATAAAAATAATCCTAATAAACTTTATAGTATAGCTATTATTAAAAAAATATAATCAAGACTAGATACTAGATTACTAATTAGACTATCTTTAAAAGAAGGAATCAAGCAGACTAGTAAAAAATATTATTATAATAATAGATCTTATAATAATCTAGGATAAATAGCATCTAGTTATTATAAAAAAAGAGATCCTATATATAAAATAGAATATTCTGCTAGTAGATCTTTAAAAACTTAATCTATTATATCTGCTAGCTAGATCTAATAAAGAATAATATTACTAATATCTTTAGAAAGTACTAAATTATAACTTTATATTATTTTTTTATATTATATAAAATCTATTAGATCTAATCTATATCTTAGATCTAAAAGAGAGAGAATAATATAAAATCTTAACTAATATAATAAAAAAGCTACTTCTAATAAAGATAGATATAGATATAATTCTAGATATTAATAAGAAAGGAGACTCTTATTTTTATAGTATTCTAGTTATCTATTAGCCTATTTAAATAGAATTAGGAAATCTTCTTCTTAGATTAAAATAAGTCTAAGAGACAAAACTTCTACTTAAAGATTACTTTTATTTAAAAAATTCTCTCCTATATAAATCAAGATAGTTTTAATAAAAATAAACTCATATCTTAAAAGATAATAATCTAATCTTCTTAATTTTATTATATTTATATAAAAGACACCTCAGTCATTCTAATCTAAAATCTATAGAGATAATTCTCTAATAATTTAGCTATAGATCTAAAAATATTATTCAGCAGCTAGTAATCCTAATATCTAATAATAATAATAACTAGATTAATCTTTAGATAATACTAATATTTAAAAATAAAAAGAATAAAGATTTAGATTTAACTACTATAGATTAACTATAATAAAAAAGAGATATAATTACCAATTATTATCCACTATTTCTAGATAAAGTTTTAGAAAAAAAATATAATAAAAAATATAAGAATAGAATTAAAAACCTAAAATAGGATTAATTATTAGATAATTACTAGATAAAAATAAAGAATCTATTCCTCTAATCACTATTTATATTTAGAGATCTCTATATAGTCTAGCTCTAATCTATTAAAGTTATTAAGCTCCTAAACTACATTTATTATATTATTTTAAATAGTCAATTAGCTCTCAGTGGGTTAGAATAATAAGATAAGTAATATATAATTATTTATAACTTAGCTCCAGTAATAGATAAGCTTCTATTAAATCTAGATATATTATATCTAGCTCTAAGCATTCTACAGTAACTAAATCAGATCTTATAAAATCTCCTTATAGGAAAACATATTAATAAGCTAGGCATTCTAGTAGCTCAATTATAATATATAACTATAATAAAGAAGCTGCTCAGTCTATCTCTAAAATTAGTCTATATGATGACAAATAAGTAATAATAATATCTCCTCTGGTTCCAGAAATCAATATAGATCCCTAATAATATTAAGATCTACTCTAGCAAGGTGAGTATAAATATCTATAGTTCATAACCAATGTGACGGCCTAGTACGATTTGGCTTGGCGGCACACGGTTACTGCGGAAGTACCCGCGGGCCGTCTCCCATGGACAAATCATATGCAGGGAAGATATAGGGCTAGATATGCCTTATGAGGATTACCTTGTGTTTTAATTTACACTGCAGATTGCTAGAGGATTTATATGATATTAAAAAGGATAAATAGCCTTTACTAGCTAGTATTCTATATTATTGGAATCTTTTAGAAATCTAGATTACTAAATATTAACATATAATGGAGATAACCTATAGGTATTTAGAATAGAAGAAAATATAAGTAGAAAAAAAAGGATTAATAATTATTTTTTCTTTTTCTTCTCTCTAATTTAGTCTCTTTATATTTAGTAATTAAATAAATTTAATATTATATTATTATATTAGACTAAACTCTTATTTATTTATTAATATTAATTCTTATAAATTTATAAGCAGATTAATATCTTAATCCTAAATAATTTAATATACTTAATTTAGGATTACTTTTTTTCTTATTTTATTATCTTTAAATTAAGATCTAGATTTTAGATTTAGAAACTAAGATAATTTAATTATTTAAGCTAATATTAAAGAAACTAGATAAATATTATTTATTATATTTTCTCTTAGAAGTAGAAGATAATAAAGAATAAAAATTTTAGAATATTAAATATAAGATATTTAAAAAGCATATAGATAAGAATTTAGTTATATTATTTAGTTAATTAATATAAGAACAGTATAAGAATCTATATTAAATTAATATATTAGAAAAGTAATAAGATATTTATAAAAAGATTACTATAAATTAGTATAAAATAATAAAGAAATTAATAGAAAAATAAAATCTTTTATAATACTAATTTATTAAATTAAATCTTAAAGAATTTTTTTCTATTATTAGAGATAGCAGCAAAAAGATTATTAAATTTCTTAATAGATTAGCTTTAATTAATAGAAAAGATTCTTTCTTTAAATTCTAGCTTATTAAAATTAAAGATAAATTAAAGACTAATACTAATTATTATCTAGATTTCTTAATCTATATAGTATATATATAATATATATATTATAAAGAAGTAGCAAACTATATTTTTCTTTAATTTTAAGATAATATTACTAAACTATATAAGGATATTAAAGATATTTTTAAATATCTTAAAACTATCTACTATAATATAAACTAAGTTATTAATATAAAAATTATATTTTACTATCTAATTATAAAGTTAACTAATTAATTTTAGATCTTCTTATTAATATTTATATATTATACTTAAGAATTAGAGACTTTATATATATAATAAAAAAATAAGTTATATAATAAACTAAGTCCTAAATTAATAAAATTAATAATTAAAGAAGTAAATAATAATAATATCTCTTACTTTAAATTTATAATTTAGTATACTTAGACAGTTAATTATTTAGAATAGATTTAGAAAATTAAGAAGTGTATTTATTTATATAATAATAGAGGAGATTAAATTATAAAAATACTATATAATTAATCTAGTATTAATATTAATAATACCTCTAATAATAATAATAAGAAAGCATAATATAATTATTTAAGTAAGGAAAAATATATTAAACTTTTTAAAAAAGAAAAATACTATTATTATAAAATCTAAGGATACTAAACTAGTAATTACCTTCTTAAAAATAGCTAATTTAGAAATAATATTACTAGATAATTTAAGATAATAAATAAGGATAAGCAGGCTACTATTTAGAAAGAAAATTTTAATTTAGAAAATAATAATATCTAGGAAAAGTCTCTATCCTAGATAAAGTTTATATTAATTTATATGAATTAGATATTAGATAGTTAATAGGATTTAATAAAGAAAGTTTTATTATATTTATATAACTTACTTAAGGAATATACTTAATATCTATTAAAATATTAATTAACACTAAAGCAAATAGATTAGTATTTATTAATAACCACTTGACTATATTACTAGTAAGGTTTTTTAACCTTAAGATGATACTCTTAAAAGAGCTAATAAGAATAAAAGAATATAATAAGAAGAGATAGAATAAAATCTTTTATATACTTAAATTAATATTAATTATTAATAAAAGATATCATATTAAAATACCATTTTTAATCCTTAATATTAGAATATATAATATAATACTAGATAAGATATAGCTTATTAAGTATAATATCTTAGTAGATTATTAGAATTAATAATTAATTTAGCTTAAAGATATCTCCCTAAAAGATTAGATTATAAAAACCAATTATTATATAATTCCTAAGGCTATTTTACAATAATTAAGAGATATTAATCTATAATATTAGAAGAATATAATATATTATAATCACCTTATAGAAATAAAGAACTAGATAATAGAAAAACCTAATCTAAATTACTCCTAGACTTAGAGTCTAAAAATAAAAAATCTTACTAATTAATTAAAAACCTTAAAATTTGACTTTCTATATATAAGAAAATTAGTTAATTAATTAGAAAAAAAAAAGTCTAATTAGATATTCTTTTATCTCTACTTAGAAAGGCTATTCTAATTATATAAAACTATATATATTAATAAAATTATTAGAAATTATTTAAAAAGATAAAAAAGACCTTAATTAAAGCTTTAGAAGAAGAAATAAAGAATAAATTAAAGAAAGAATTTTTAGATATAAAATAAGAATAGGCGCATTAAAAAAAAGTCTAAGAAATACTAAAAAGAATAAATATAGTATTTATTAATATAGTAAGATTTAATATAAATACTAGAATAAAGAATTTAATTTTATTAATAACAAATCTCTATAAGATTAACAGTATTATTAAAATAAAAAAGAATCCATTAAAACTTATAATACATAATATTAAAAAAATCTAGAAATAATTACCAAAAGTATATAAAAACTACACAGATATATTCTTAAAAGATCTATTAGATTAATTATCAACTCCTAAACCTTATAACTATAAGATTAAATTAACTAGAAAAAATATATTAAAATATAACCTTTTCTACAAGATAATCTTAAAAGAATTAGAAGCAGTATATAAATATATCTTTAATAATCTTTATAAAAGATTTATTAAATTAAGCAATATCCCCTTTATATTATTAATCTTAATAGTTAATAAATCTAAAAAAGAAATATAATTTTATATTAATTACTAAAAATTAAATACTATAATTAAAAAAGACTAATATCCTCTATCCTTAATTAATAAGGTCCTTAATTAAATTAGCAAAACATAGATTTTTACTAAACTAGACATTTAATAAGGTTTCTATTAAATAAGAATATATCCTAACTTAAAAGATTTAACTATCTTTTATATATAATATAGTATATATAAATACAAAGTAATATTCTTTAAAATAATAAATAAATTAGTGACATTCTAATGTATAATTAATAATATCTTTATAGATATACTTAATAGATTTATAATAGTCTTTATAGATGACTTATTAATTTATAGTAAAAATAAACTTAAGTATTAAGTATATATTAAAGAAGTACTTTAATATCTCTAAAAAATAAAATTACAAATAGTACTCTATAAATATAAATTCTATATCAAGCAAACCAAGTTTCTTAGATTTATTATTATATTAAATAGCATTAAAGTTGACCCTAAAAAGATTAAAGCTATTTAAAGATAAAAATCTCTAATAAATATAAAAGAAATATAGTTATTCCTAAAATTTTATAATTTCTATTATATCTTTATTAAATACTATAATAAGATATCATAACTATTTAATTAATTAACTTAAAAAGAAACACTCTTTATATAAAATAATACTTATAAAGCAGCATTTTAGAAACTTAAGAAAAAACTAATATTAGTTTTAGTTTTTAAGTATTACTAATATAATTTAGAAATATAATTAGAAACTAATATCTTAAGAGAAATTATTGCAGTAATATTATCCTAATAACACACTAATAGCAAGTAGCACCTAGTAGCTTATTTTTTTAAAATAATAAACTCTACATAAGCTAAATACAATATTCATAATTAAGAAATACTAATAATAATATAAGCCTTAAAGATATAGTGAGCTAAGCTTTAAGGATTAATTAGAAATAAATCTATCTAAATTTTTACTGATTACTAAGCTTTAGAATATTTTATAATAATAAAGAAACTTAATAATAAATAAGTATAATAATTAAAAACCCTTTCTAGATATAGTTTTCATATTAAATATTAATCTGAATCTTTAAACAAGAGAGCTAATATTTTAATCTAATATATAAAAGATAATCAATAATCTAAGGAAAAGAATCCTTTATTATTACTCTTTAGCTAATTTAATTCTCAGATTATAAAAAAACTCTAAGAATAGGATTATATATAGAAAATAGAATCTAAGTTAGAAATCTTAGTTATTATAGATAATATATTATATATTATTATTAAAATCTTAAAAAATAATCAGGAGAGTCAGAAGGCTATAAAATATTATAAAATAATTAAAGATCCTAGATCTAACTAAGATTTAATTAATAATTAATTAATATTTAAAGGAAGACTTTATATACTAGATAAAAAAGATCTTAGAGTATAATTATTAGATAAGATATACTAATAATCTGCTATTACTCACCTTAAAAAAAATAAGATAAAAAAGCTATTAAGAGAATAATATTACTAGAAAATATAGAATCAGGATATTAAGTAGTATATTAATAATTATTTTATATATAAAAGGATAAATATATATAGAGATTTATTATTAAGATTACTAAAGCTACTACCTATATCTATTTAACTATAACAATATATATTAATAGACTTTATATCTTACTTAAAGAATAAGTATAATTTCAATGTAATCTTTATAATAATAGACTAATTAAATAAAAGACTAAGATCAATTTCCTATATTAAGAATGTTACAGCTAGGAAAATAGCTAGATTATTGTCAGAGAATCAGAACGTCACAGCCAATGGATCAGGTTAGTCACTACGAGACTAATGCACATCGGAACAAAGGATTACCCGCAAAGCCTTAGGGTTAGGGCAACAGAGCCGGCAGAGCCATCTGTTAGTAAATGGATATGATGGCTATGATCGAGCAAACAGAGCCATTGTTGGAAAA
>NW_017971460.1:0-48779 GCF_001907595.1 Talaromyces atroroseus
GTCAAYAATGTTGACCTGGTTGCCCCGTTTTCCAAGTCCCATGAGGACGTTGTCGGGCTTGATATCACGGTGGATGAAAGACTTGGCGTGAATGTACTCGATACGAGTGATGAGCTGATCGGCGAGTAGCAAGACAGTCTTTAGGGAATATTTGCGATTGCAGATGTTGAATAGATCCTCCAAACTAGGGCCGAGAAGGTCGATAACCATGGCATTGTAGTCACATTCGGTACCGAACCAGCGTACGAAAGGGATACCAACACCGCCGGCCAGTGACTTGTAGACACGGGCTTCATATTCCAGCTGATGGTGTTCAGCTTTGACGCTTTCGAGCTTGATGGCAACTTCTTCGCCCGAAATGTTGTTGGTGCCTTAAGCCAATTTACTGATGATTAGTTGCGAGCTCGCTAATTATCACGATAATAGAGTCTATGGGCCTACCTAGGTAGATGTCGCCGAAATGACCGCTCCGTAGCTTGCGTCGGATGCGGTACTTGGCACCTTCACGCAGCGAGCAGAATACCATATTGGAGGTGGTAGAAAAGAAAGGAAGGGGCAAGCAACACGAGAGATTTATAAGTGAAAAGGGGGCGGGTTTCAACCAATATTTGCAAAGCAGCCGTCGAATGGAGACCGAATCAAGTGCTACGCCCTCCAGGGCAAAAATGTAGGTAACGGCTCTTCAACCCGGGCAATTAGACCCAGTGGCGTCTGTGATTCAGAGTGGCTAGTCTGGGTTGGCACACCTACTCCGCCGTCTAGCTGAAATATGACTACACCTGGGGTTTCGTCATCAACCAGCTTTCGCCGTACAGTAGCTACGTAAAAAGATATGAGGTAGTCCGTCCGTCTATATCTATCATTGTGGAAACAGCGATATTTAAAAATGAATCCCATTTACTTAAAGAGAAAATCTCCACTGGTTGGCGATCTGCCACACTGAAACCTTTGCCGACTTTGCCTGCAATAAACCGCCATCCATTTGACTTCACACTGTAAATKGYTGGTAGCCGCGAGACCATAAGATTGTTGCATGTACTCAGGAAGATAATTCGTGAAACAACTAGTAGTAAAGCAATTGACCCGTGGATTGTGGAGGAGACCATGAATAGCTGGGCCAAGTCCACGGCAACATGCCCCATTGATGACCTGCTTGATCCTGTGTTTGATCGATGGTCTGGAGCGGAATCGAAGTCAGCAGTTGCTCCMCGTTGCTTTCATCCTGCATGGTACATGATTTGGACCTCGGTGATGGATCGAAATCTTGTAGAMKGAGAACCTCCCACAATCTCCTGAATTGCTTCTTATTTGCTTTCGTTGGTTTGAGCTCGTCAAAGGCATGGTGGAGGTCTTTGATTGTAATGTTGCATGGCTTTTCCAGTACCACACGAGTGAGTAGCTCTTGAATATCTAAAACATGTTAATCGCTACATTACATGCTCGAGAAGTATCACTTTACCTGAATCCGAAAGATTTTCAACTTCCTGGGACCACCACTCGTTACTGCCTGACGGGTTTTTCTCCCTCAGGAGTKTGATGAAGCTCTTGGCCAAACCTCCACAGAATGCTGGAGTTGAGTCCGCAAAGTAGTTCAAGTAGTATTGAGTCGTTGGTCCAGCAGGACGCAGCCTCCGGAAACGCCGTTTCTCCATCATAAAACAACGGCTATGTGTGCAGATAATCCTGCAGGTGCTTCTGCAGTGGTWTATATGTATGCAGGTTACGTATTCCTAGGGCCAACCCAAGCAGAACCTACACTACACTTAGGTTACATGGTGGTAACGCCACCTAATTTGACGCTCCTCCAATCGAGATTACAGAAATCAAGTAACCGAACCGAGTGTCGTAAGGCTAGCTCTGTACAAGCCCYGGTAATAATCTTCTGTGGCTCAATACTGGCTAGGATTATAGCGCAAGTCCGTGGGGCGGACTGATGATGGTTTAGCGGCTTCGCAAAGGGACCGTGCAGGGTTGTTCACCTCTCCCATGTCTGATCATTAACCAGCGAAATCGGATCAAGTAATTACATCGATTAGACGGTCTTRTTMCGTTGAGATATCTAATAAGCTGTTMTGCTTAGCTGGAATCGTATTGATATGCAGGTTAAACATACAAATACTGCGCTTTCATTATATTGCTGACTTTTAGCGCTCATACCTCGGCGTTGTTRCGTATGTCAGCGACATTCCACCGGAGATAACTCGCACCATTTGGTTACAAGATGCGCAAGGCTGAATCCAAGAAGAAGGGGTTCTAGTTTATCGTAACCAATCAATYWTACTAGAAGGTCTGTGATGTATAAACTATAGAAAACCTTGCTAGTATGCAAGACTAGACCGTCCAGCGCATTATTTGCAGCCAACATGATATGACTGACTAGGTCTAGAATTGCACAGCAATTGAAGTTGGACAGTGACCCACCCTGGCTAATARCTACAACGCATTAGTTTTGAGCCACTGCGACTAAATTTTTGGACCACTGCGATCTGTAGGGAGTCTGCGAGTAAGGGAATGGCCAGCTGAAAGCATGGTTGGCTGAAATCTTACGTAGTCAAGACATGRTCCACGGCTTCCTATCTAATGTCTGACTCCATATCCTGGAAAGCTTACTCGCAGGATTATGGGTGCGTATTCATGAACACAGCGAAAATGAATCCGCGGTCATCAGCCTATACGGTTAGACCGAGATACTAAGCGGGCCATCAGTTACGCTTTGACAATTGGCGTAGTGCATAACTAAGAAGCCGGATGCGGACTATTAACCCAAAGTCGTAAGCACAGTGCCCCGGTAGAGATCAGCCACGGCTAGTAGTGCCAAGAGCCTGCCAGCTAATTGTGGGCCCTTATTGCTTATACGTATTAGGCTAGCGGAAATAGTTTCTGAGTTGCCACCAAAATTGCCAAGCACTCGCCTACCCTATTATGGATGTTTTAATAATACATTCGCAGACTTAATACAAACCACCATCCTAGGACGTGTGGGTTTGTCATGGACTGCACGCCTTGCCAATAGATATCCAAGTGTCATTCTACAAAAGGTGACCACTACATGACAATGCGCTAGATCTGTGAAAATGTCAGCTGGTTTCTGGTATGTCACCAAATGAAAGAAACGCAGAATTGATAGTATTGAGAATGACCCGTTGGATCTAAGACTAAACTAAAATTTGATAGCCACCTTGACCCATCATTCCTGGTAGCCTTCCCCAATTCTCAGCATGTTCCGCTACTGTTCTTTATTGAAAGAGTTTTCAATATCGAAAAGCGATGGATTAGCTGCTAACAGTTTTTTCATCATTAGTGCTGGAAACGAGCAATCCATTTCTATTCAACACATCCCGGTAGTACCCAGCGCGACTCATTAGCTCGGCATGAGTTCCTTGATCCGAAATTTTTGCCCCCTTAAGAACTATTATCCTATTTGCGTGACGAACTGTGGGCAAGCGGTGTGCAATAACAATCACTGTTCGCCCACTCATCAACTTTTCAAAAGCCCCTTGGATAACACGTTCGGTTTCGTAATCAACTGAACTTGTTGCCTCATCCAGAAGTAATATTTTGGGATTTTTCAAGATAACTTGTGCAATTGACAGGCGCTGGCGCTCTCCTCCTGATAGTTTCAATCCTTTATCGCCTACAATGGTTTTGTATCCGTCTGGAAGGCTCTGAATCCAGTGATGGAGATGAACCTCCGTGCATGCTTTTTCGATATCATCCTGTGAAGCGTTGGGGTTGGCATATTGAAGATTGTATTCTATAGATGCATTGAAAAGAATGGCATCCTGGGGCACTATTCCGATAGATTCTCGGATGCTATCAATCGTCACAGTGCGAACATCTTGTTGATTTATCATGACCGCACCCCCATCGGGGTCGAATTGTCGTAAAATCAGATTGAAGATCGTAGTTTTTCCACTACCAGTTTTGCCCACAATAGCTGTAGTCTTTCCAGCTTGACATTCGAAGGATATCTGTTGCAAAACATTTTGGGGCCGGCCAGGGTATGCAAATGTTATTTTATTGAATTGTACGCTGCCTGGAGCCTCTAACGACAAGGAAGCAGCATGTGCCTGATCTTGAACCGATGGAGCTCGCTTGAGGAGAAGTATTATGCGCCTCGCATCCGTGAACTTTGTGTTGAATGACTCGGCAAGGGAATCTAATTTTTGAAATGGGCTAATAAGGTCCCTCCAGTTAGTTGCAACTAAAACGATATCACTTGACTTTTGCTCTTGGTGGATTTGTGATAGAACTATCAAACAGGCACATGCATAGCCAGCTTTTAAAATGCCCTGGTTGACCATGGCTTTCAGATCCGCCCAATGCTTGTATCGATTCCCTGCTCTTGATAGATTCTGTACTGTGCGCAGGTAACGATCTTTTTCACGATTGACACGGTTAAAGTAGGTCACAGTCAGCCAATTGGTAACCGCTTCATATAGTACCTTTTCTTGATTTTCTTGAGCGGCATCCCATTCTTCCAGTTTGACCTTCTGCCGCGTCAAAAACTTATGACTGGACCAAGAGAAGAGCAGGATGGTTAACAGATTTGTCATTGCCATATAGAGTCCAAACCGAATGAATAGAATATATATCGCAATAAGAAGTTCTACCATTGTTGGTATCAAGCTGAAGGCGATCAAATTCAGCAGTTCACCTAGTGCCGTACCGTAGGCAAGTAGTTGCCGTAACTCCCCAGGGTTTTTGGTGTCATGGAAATCGCGTGATAAATCCATGATGTAGTTAAAACATTTCGTCTTTGTTTTCTCATTGACGTCATCTTGCAAAGGTCTCCAAATACTGGTTTTGAAACGAAGCATAATATCATCCGACAAATAGAGAAGAGCAACATAGAGTAATACTTGCTTCTTAGACCCGGAATCCGCGATCGTATCTATAACTTGTCCAAGTTGGAGATTAACTCGGATTTTGAGAGCCTTTTCGATAACGGTACAGATGAGAAACAAGCTGAGTTGTATGGCCACCATGCGTATATCGCTTGGCCATAAAAATACAATGATGTATTGCAAGGTCTCCCACGTCTCCGCGTTGTGTCTTGTCACCAATCTTTCAGCAAAAAAAAGTGTGCAAATCACGGCGAGCAATATCAATCGAATATAAAAGCACACCATCATAGAGTTCGAGCTGGAGTAAGAGCAGAATGCATTGATCTCTGCAGTGCTATAGATCACACCACAGGCGTAGAAGAAATGGCTGCGGGTATACGCTGGGCCAATAAACCGAAGCAATGCCATAGACCAAAAGATCGAGATTCCACATGCCATGGCGAGGTTAAAGTTCACTAAGTGACTTCGAGAAATTGCCATTTGCATACAGTGCGTCGCCACAATACATGACGTGAAGCCAATCATGCTCCTTCGAAGAACCACCAGAAACATAGTCATCTATAAAGTGCAGCTCAGAAGGGAACATCAATGCAAATGGGAGAAAATTCGTCTGGGCAAGTGTTGGGCAGCGGCGACAATTTATGATTCTTTCGTGCGGAAGATCTTGGTACTAGCTTCATTCTATATCCCATGCAAGCGAGGCAAGGCCCTGAACATGCATAAATATTGCATCCTACCATTCGCCAATAGGGGAGCTTTTAGATTACAGCTGTGATTGCAAGTCAAAGACTATCTTCAAAATATTAGCTAAGACCAACCACAAAGAAAGATCCCAATTTATTTAGTATAAACAAATTTCAAACACTATCATACATGACAATATATTCGCGCCCTACAATCCTGTGCTCGGCTTTTGACCGTATACGCTGTATCTGTGAAAACGTTAGTTGTTGTTTGGTGAGCTCTGGGAAGAACTTACAAGTTAAGTTTAAAGCCTGCCGCCATAATCTCATTCCGAATCAATGCGATGAAAATATTAAACTCCAAAATGTTCCACTGGAGGTCGTCTGTGAAGAACCGTAACCCATATACATATAACGATTGGATGAAATATTCCAGACTACTATTCCCTTTTGACAATACAATGGTCCATTCCTTCTTCTGAATGCTCTTAAACCCTGCTTTCTCCAAGGACTGCACCAAGTCTTCTGAAGATTCCAGCGGATTCTTCAGTGTTTGGGTGAGTAGACGATGAAAGGCGGACAGACATGGATATCGTTTGTTCTGTGGGATTGTCCATCGATCAAGTTCGACGCGTTCAAAGTAACCACCAGGGGCGAGAATATCGAAAACATCGCGAGAGAATCGGCCGGCATCAGAAAGGAACCTGCTGCTTGTTAACATTGGTAGATGTAATATAAGAGCACACTTACCCGTTTAGATCTCGGGCATGAACGTGGTGCCAATGATTGTTTTTGTATGTGTCAAGGTTTTCCAGGTTATCGATCACGAAGCGAACATTAGACGGCACCATCTGTGGTTGGAGGTGTAGCATGTCGATACCTTCAACCTCAGCGGAGGGGTATTTGCTGCGATTAGGGTCAGCACTGCGTTTTCTCAGGAAAGCATATCCCTTACTCGCCAATTTCTATCGCCCACACACCAGTTCCAGTCCCTATGTCCAGAATCCTTCCTGGGTCACAAAGCGGCGCTTGATACAGCTTCTCATCTTGACTGATGAGAAACCTTCTGCGCGTGAGTCCAGATCAGTGATGTTTGCGATGGGATAAGGCTGCTCACAGATCATGTTGCTAGACATCATTAGACCGGGATAAAAAGTGCAGGATGGGTAAGCTCACATATTCGAGACGGCGTAGTTCCTCTTCATCGACAGGTAAGCTGTGCACGGTTAGTGGAAGATACCAACACGGGAGGTATACCAACAAGTATTCCTTGATCAAGTTAGCTCTGTCCAAGCCCTGTGCGGGAACGACGTACCTTAAAATAGTCGGAATACTCTCGTCCTATACACATGTATGTAAGGTCCACAGAGTCACTCATGGATGTCGTGGATGAGTCATCGGAGTAGTAGCCATGGTCGTCTTCAGCCATCTTGCTGGTAGATTACACGGCGGTCAATGTGCAATTACTTGGACAAGGCTGGCTGGCGGCTGTATGATTTTAAACACAGCTGGAAACATGCAACACTCTATGCACGCTAAAACAGGGATTGTGTCACTTTACCCAATTCAACTCTATGTGCCGAGCAAGGATCATAATCAACACTTTGGCCCGTCAGCACGACCTTCAAAAGCTCCACTTGTGTCCTTCTAGTGCGTAATAATGCGAGGCTATCGGAGTGTAGGGTCTGCTTAAGTCGCTCGCTGGTATTCAATCTACTCTCCTTCACTGTTAGCCGAATCAAGCTTGCTAGAGTTGCACAACGCTACAGATTCGTAGCGATGGAAAACGCCAAGACCCTACCAGCTCATTGTGGGTCTGTGGCTCACAGTATTACGTAATCGTAGATTGCCCCACCGAGAAATATGCCAAGCGCCCGACTGCTCATTGTGGATACCTGGCAGCAACACCACCTCGTATCAGCTGCTCGGTCATCATGAGCACAGTGACGGAGAGCCTTTCGGTTCTAGTACAAGTGAACTTGGAAGTGACTTGGAGATCACAAGCGGCCATTTCTCTGCTGATCCATCGCGTTCGCGGACTCAGAACACAACCATCACAACAGTGGTATCCATCCCTTACAGATATTACTCAAGTAGATGTGACTGAAGACGGCTTGAAACGATGCCTTCAGACTCTGTACGCGACGTCCGATGAAGAGCTGTCCTGTTTCCAATCGGTATTGGAGACCCACATTTTTGGACGATTCCAAATACTACCCTACGTGCAGTCGCTTCCGAAAGATCTACCGTGCGAAGCCTACTTAGTCGAAGTAGAGAAAGAGTTAGGATACATCCGGTACTTTTTCAGCTATGTGTGGACCGGGCTCTTAGTCGAACCAACCAGAGACCTGCGCAAGGTCCTTCAGCTGTCCAGAACTCCATCCCCAGCCGACCTTTTCCTTTTCGTACTTGGGTGTCGGCACCACGCCCTAAGATATCGACTATCTTTTCCGGATGCCCCGTTAATACCAGAGCGCGGCGAGGAAACGAACACACACGTTGGGGCTTACGTGGAGACGTGTGATCGTCTTCTACCTTTGAGGAGAATCATTACTGCCTTGGATATTGGCAGGAAATTATTAGCCATTGAAACAAATCTAGAGTGTCCAGGGATATCTCTCGCTATGTTCTTGACCATTCGAAAGCTAGGACAGATGCACGCTCGGGATATCTACCAATTAATTCGACTAATTGGAATGTTTGGGCGGTTCCCTTCAATTTTAAAGACCGGACACACACTCGGCTCCCAAATAAACATCTATCAAGCACGATACGCTAGAGGTATTCAAAAATACACTGATCCATTTAACGAACTTAATACCGCATGAATGGCGCCACGCAACCCGGCTTAACGCAACCCGGAAAATCTTCATCCTCACCCGGCGGGCGAGCAGGATTATTGACATACACAATAGTGGCAAAAAGGACCTCGCTTGACTCGGAAAAATCAGGCCATTGTGTCCACAAAGTGGTCCTTCCTTTTAGCGCTTCCTTTCGCCTCACCGACAATAGAGTAGTTTTCCGATTACTTTGGTCGAATTCCGACTTAGTCAGGAGGTGGGATCCATCGAAGGGTCTGAAATTAACCTCCTCCGCGATTGGTCGGATCAAGACCATGGCATCCCCGGTGCGGTAATCTTGGGGCCCAAGCATGTAATTGGTCGATGTATCGCCGGTCGATTCTGTCTTCCAACATCCCACAACCCGGACTTGATCCCTAAGACCGGATGGGTCTAGACCATCGAGGTTCACGTTATAATGAGCGCTGTACTATTTAGTTGATCAGTTAGCGAAGAGAAATCTGATGAGCTCTGCTTTCCTTACATTGATTCCATGCTGCACGTATTCTTCTATTTCCCGAAAGAGAACTGTTCCCCAACGTGGCTGTATATAATAAAGAGGACTGTCCTCATACTGTACGAGGGTGAAGTCTTCAGGGTGTTTTTGAATCTTCGTTAAAATAGAGTCTCGAAGCTCTTGCGGAGGCTCCGCAGCACCATGCAAAATAGCATAACCGTGTTCTTCCATTTCTTCCCATTTAATTCCGTCGTCGGGATACGTCTCCATGTTGGGCGGGGTATCGACTTTTTGTGGGTACAAAATGGTGTTCAGGCGGCCAATCGGATCGGAGCATTCGATGTTTCATACGAAAATGATTTGAGAGTACCATGAATAAAAATCTTGGGAGAGGAAGAATTTATATTTGGCTGGCCTCTTAGCTATGACATATCTGTATATGCCTCAGGACCAAATTTCCCGAATTATAACCGTTGACTTCGCTGATCCGCGAGTCTGCCGTTGTGCGTGGCCGACATTTGAGAGCTGCAGACTGATACTAAGCTTATAGCCTTCTCCTGCAGGATACAAACAAGGTAGTAGCTCTGTAAAATACGTGGTTTGATACAGTATTTTGTCTGAAAAATATATAAACTATAGCAATTACTTTACATGAATTGATGATTATCGTCAAAGAGACAAAGTAACTAGTATGGCATCACGAGATCACGAGTCCTATCCTCCCAGTGATATGCGTCGGTCGATGGAAGCTAGGTAACGCGTTAGCCGTCATGATCAGATGTAGATTGTCGTTAAATATTTACCGTTGAATCGATGAGAGGCTCATCAATGATTGCATCAAATACAAGCAAGCCATCAATAACACCAGAAGAAGGGGGTATCTCATTATCCTCCTTCCATCACCTGTCAATGTTAGCAAACACTCTCCTTAACGTAGTTAGGTTTTGATACCTTTGGGCATGGTAGCGGTACTTTCACATTTAGCGAAAGACTTGGCTGAGATTGGTTTTGGACCAGGATTTGCCTCGATGACAATAGCGTATGTGTGGGTGACACAAATGCGATTTGCATATTCCATGGTTAAATTTGATATCGGGCTGCATATACTTGCATGAGGAAAGAACGCAGTTTTATAGTTGGCAGGAATCAAATTCTCTATGCAAATGATGGGCTCATGTGTGCCAATGCCCATCGCCTCCACCCTTGACACTAAAAAGTCTAGACGTATTTCTCTTGACGCGGTCTGGATTAACAACAACCTTCTACGTGGTATGAAAACTAAGGACTAAATATGCACAGGCCAGTCGGTCTTCCGTGGATACCATTCTCCTTCACGCATTGAAAGGTGCGTGGCTTGCTCGGTTCGTACGCTGGCACGGGGTTGGCTTTCAGCCGTTTCTGTGCTTCCGCGATGGACTCCGGAAAATCGTACTTGGGGGTCAAAGCTAATTAAAAAAATTGTAGGTTTTCCGTTTTCGTTTACTCCTGAACAGACCATGGACCTTTCATCTGCTATGCCATACATATCGGTGTGTTTTCTTACAGGTAAAGGCAGCTGCCAAAAGCTGACCGAAGCGTGTTCCTTGTCCGCTTCACATCGATGAGAGTTAAATCGAAGTTTGCATTCACCCCTATCGTCATAGACGAGGTCAAGAAATGCAGGGCCCCGAAAATTGTACGTAGAGAATTTTGTATGTACCCGTTTACTATCTTGTCGTTGACAGAACGTACTGCGGTACTCTTGATGTACATACTTTCCATGCCTTTTGTGTCGTATGAGATCCTCTGGCATAACAGGTTCAGACGGAGAGACATGCCTATCTCCCTGGAGAGAGATCAGCTCGGAACTGGGTGGCAGGAATTCACTGTAGCAAGTACGATTCCAGGCTGACTTGGATTGCGGATACTCCACGCGACATTCAACAATCATAAGCCGGCCAGTAGCATCGTCGACTTGCAAAGATAGATATGCCCAGTCTTCGCGGGTCGGACCTTCCAAGTAGTCCCTCCTCCACCTTTCGCTGGCGCGAACGCTGCTCCAAGTGCATGCAGGTGGAATACAGACACATTGGTAATAAGATCTATCGTTTATCGTGTTATCGTACACAGAAACCCCATAAAGATGGCCTCCAAAAATTTCAAAACAAACGTTGCAGCCCAGATCTTTTTCTACTAGATTGTACACCGTAATTCGATGTGCCGTTACTTTCTCGCGCGTCGTGTGATCGACGCAACTAATGACCCAGTGTCTCTCGTCGTCGTTGGGATTCATGAGCGAGTATACACCGTAGAATAAAGTGGTGCGGTTGACACGTGCAAATAGTCGATTTGTAGAATCCAAGCGGTCCATAAACCTTAGTCTGCCTTTCAACGGTTGTTCGGGGGATATATCGAGAAGAATGAGGTATGATTCGGTGTCAAGTGTCACCAGGAATGCCAGCAGTTCGTCTGAATAACACAGAAGCGACGTCGTAAAGGTCCTGAAGCCTTCTACTGTTCGGCGCAAGATTCGACGGACATCAACCACTTGTTCCTGGGTTTGCGCTTCATGAACATCCAATATGCGGATTGTGTCTTCAACAACATAAGACAGGACCCCCTTCTGATAGATAAAATGCGTAGCATACGACAGTTCTTTGTAGTAGTATGGTGTTGCGGTGGTGATTGCATCACGCGTATCGAGTAGACGGGCAATAGCCTGCAGGAAGTTAACCCTTCCCTCATAGACCAGCCACGATTCCTTAGAATAAGATGCGTATTTCTAGGGTAGTCAGTTTCAGTTTCTGAGAATGGAACGAAAACACGATGAAGCCTACCTTCATGAATTTCATGGCTAATTTTTCAATCCACAGCATTTTGCAAAAATGCCGACACACGCGACATAGAATGCGGTACTCTGACAAACTAATATACTCACAAATGAGAAACATAATATCGTATGGCAAGGATACAAGGCATTTTCTTTGATTGTCATCCATGGCTACAGCCTGTGCTAACGAAGTCAACCGAAGCAGGTTGGAATCACCATCTCTCTTATACCTAGCCAAGCCTCTGCCAAGTAAGAATACAGTAGGTGTACTTGCAGAGACTATGACAGTACACAATGATTGGACAGCTGATATTGTTTCCAGGCTTTTTCAACCTCGCTTTCCTCCCCCTTCTTGAATGTATACTTTGCATTTCGCCCCCCCTTGATTGCATCCATACTTTGCTGAAATTCCTCCCACGTGATCCAATGGAAATCATCGTGTTCTGAGGATAGCTTCACACTGTCTGTTCCCTCGACTCTAATTATGAAACTGTATTTCGTATATTCCTTGTCCTCCTTCTGCCAGCGCAGCTTGCCAACCAACACACAAACATCCTTCGTAATCAGACCGGCCTCTTCTTTTACCTCACGAGATAGGCCATCCAAGAGGCAAAGATCCGTCTTTTCGATAGATCCACCGGGGTAATCCCATTTACCACCAAACGAATCATTTGGAGCGCGTCTAAGCAATAGCATTTTCCCCTGGTTGTTGAAAATAAATCCGCCGACCACCAAGCGTTGTTTCTGGGTCACTGTTCCATCCACTGCTGTTGTAATCGGGAAAGGGAAATTATATTGTTGAACCTCAGGTGCGACTTGGTAGCTAAGCGCTGCCAAACGCCGCTTTGCTTTCTGCTCTTCACTTTGGACGAATTCCAAATAGTCGAAGTCATCTAAGATGGAGATGGTTAGTATATGGACGACACTTAGTTATCGCTGCATCCATACCTTGACCAGTGGGAATCCCTTCGCCAGCAGACATGACAGTGGTCGCGTGTACAACGTTCATCTTGTAAGCTGGTCTGACGGCAAAACAGTAAAATGAAGGCAAATTTATCTCTGCCGTCTCCAGAAATATGAGATAAGACTACCAATTGATAAGAAGTAGATGACAGCGAGAATGAGAATAAAAACAAAGATAGTCATTATGATAGATGTACATCAAACGATATAACGACGACGTAAAGAGACAAAAGCGCGAGCGATTGTCCATCAGTATCGAGATTATAAACACGCCCTCAGTGTATTGCAACCCCGTTGATGAGCAGTCCCGGAATCATATTACAAGCTACAGTGAGGGGAAAGGGAAGATTAAAAAAGAATAAGGGTTCGATTGATGATGTCTTATGAACCAATAATTTTTCTACCTGCCACTTTAGTTCACTGCGCTATTCTGTAACTACATGCAAGACGATATATTCTTTGGGTCCGTCCACAAGTATCTGACAGCAAAATTGATAGGCCTTATTTCACTCCTAGCTTCCCAATCAACTTCCTTCAGTCATGTATCGCGTTCATGCTTAAGGGCCAGGAGTTCGCTTTCGCTTGCATTTCTCTGCAGATGGTGAGAAAGTGCCCTTGTCTTGTTATGAGTTATGATAAACTTACCATTGTAATCAACTTTTACTGTGTCTATGATATTTGTAGGGCAGAGTTTTTGGGTTATTGCGTATCTTGAACACCAAGTCAGAGGACGAATGTAGTTTCTCGCCCCACAGTCGCAAAAGACTTCTTCATGGTCACACATCGTAAATATGACTGAAGACGATATCAGAGACTCCTTAGCCGGTTGACTAAGATTTGATTTTTGCTTGTGGCAGATCATCACAGAAGTGCGAAAGTATGGTGTCTTTTATGTTTGATTGACGAAGAGAAAAGAAGGAATGATATGCGAGTGCCACGGAGATCTATCGGACCAAAACGCTCGCAACATCATCGGCTTATGAACAAAGGGGATCGAGCTCTGCACGGTCTGGTGTTTGGAACAACCGCTTAACCAACCAGTAATGTAGGGATTCTTGAGGAATTGTCTCCGATTCTGGCCGGGCTTGCCCCTTTGGTTGGTCTGGGGTTGGCGTCGGTGGAGGGACCGGCGCCCATCTCATAATCTCCTCTTCAAACCATGGGTCTGAATCTGACGGGCTTTGCCTCCCATCCATCGGCCCTACGGTAGAAGTTGGCTCGACTGAGGTTCGCAGGGATGGATTAGTGGATGGAGGGTCTGAAAACTCCACGTTAGTCCGTAGGATCGTGTGGCCTACTCTTTGATTTGGCCTTGACTGGTCTATTGGGGCAATTGTCGTATCCGATCTCGATGAATGAAGGCTGCCTTTTTCTTTTGACATTGACGTCCGTGTTTCAGTTTTCGCCTGGAAAAGCAGGGAACGTAGCATTCTCCATACTCGTCTCCACCAGGACTTTTTGTCTTCACCGATCCTAGTCTGCCTCTCTAGATCCGGATAGTCATCCAAACATATCAAGCGCCATGCTTCTTTGCATTGCTCCACTGGTGGCAGGGGCTGTGAGGGATTCAAAGAAGTCGGTGAAATCGTAGCTAGATTATTCTCGGGGTCCATGTTTGAAATGTGCAGGATTTGAGCAATTCCGTGCAGCTTAGGTGCCGAATGGGTTGAGACTGAAACCGGTGAGACTTGAATTGGTCTGTTAAGTTGCAGTAACTGTAGGACCTAGCATCTTTATAGGATATAAATTAATCATAGAAACATATACCACAACCAACGGCCAGTGCCCCAGCCGTCTGCATCCTAAACTAAAAGTATCCTTGATCCTACATTTGTTTGTTCCCCATATCATCATACACGTACGAGAACAAAGACTCCACTTCATGTCATAGACTCTCTCATCTGAGCCCTAGAGCATGTATAGAGTATCAGACCATTGGTAAGACCGGGGACGGGCCTATCTCACAACTAACAGGTGGAGCTGGCGAAGCGAGGTGACATGTACTAGCCCATAGCGCTAATGCACTTCGTAGTCCCAATCACATATTGACAAATCCTAGCCTTGCACAGCCCTCTTGAAAAAGACAGTAAGCCGAAAACAGATAATGTTTGCCATTGGCAAACATTATCTGTTTTCGGCTTACTGTCTTCTTAACCTCTCCTCTTCTCTCTCTCTTCTTCCCTTTCTCTCCTGACTACTTGTCTCTTACTGCTGAGAAAAGGATGGACGACGGTGTAAGTGAATTGCCCCCAACACAGACATATCTAATGTATTTCAGAACCCAGATATACGCGACCTTCTTCAAGAGCTTGAGAGCCTTGTAAGAGCTCAAGGGGATGAGGTATGTCACATCAAGTTGGTCAATCATTCGACATGATTTAACCTCTTTTCAGAAAACCGGAGAACTTCTCAGAGAAATCAGTCGTTCCCCAGATCCGTTCCAAAAGTTTCGAGAGGCTCTCAAGAGTAAGAAGGCGCGAGCTTGCAATGAACGTAAGGAATGGTTCGAAAAATATCCGGGATTATCTTTGGATCAGGTTGAATTTCTTACGTCTATTACCGACCACTGGGAGCTTGGTGAAGTCGCCATAAGCATTATTTCGGCATATGCTCGGGTATGGACCGAATACGCTTGGGTATTCTGGGAAGGACCAGCGCCGGACGAGGACTTGCTCCAACGATGTTATACCGATAGTCAAGTCATCCAAGTGGTGGTTCCTTTAAGGGAAAAAGCGATCTCATTTATCATAGCTGAAATTGTTGAAGATGAGCAAAACAGCCTCAAGAGCAAAAACGGATATCCAGTCAGCGATGTTACTTCTGGCCGAGATAAACATTTCCTCACAAAAGCTCTAAAGGAAATTTGCCATCGACACTATGGTGGTGATAAAGAAAAACTCAAATGGCTGCGAAAAGAATCATCCGACGGCATGAAGTATCAGAATCTAGATGAACCCCACGTCATCTTATCGTTGTATCAGGTTAAATCCAGGAAGTAAGTGTTTTATATCTTTATCCAGGCTATGTGACTAACCTTCCACAAGCTTTAAGAGACACAATTGGGCCGATATTGAGGTGGCAGCTTTGAATGCATTCGTAAAAACACTGCCACAGAGAGTCATATTCGAGACTTTGAAAAAAGCATGGCATTCAGTGGTAAAATACTATCGGGAAACCCTCAACAATAAAGTACAGTGCCAAGGGCGCAAAAGGCAGAGACAAGACGGCGATATCACGGCCACCATACATCCCGCAAGGCGACAGCGCGTGGATTCCGCCGAAATTAGACCTGCACCCAATACTACCCAAAATAACGACTCGCATGACGTTGCAGAAATCCTTGCCAATATGCCGAATAGTTTCAGGGTGGGAAGTCAAGATAATGAACTCTTCATTCCTCAAGATGATTTGACCACCGGGTTTGTCTGTGGCAACAATTCTCTGCAGGCTGAAGAGCATGGTAATAATAGGAATGAACTGCCATCAATTCCGAGCCATCCTGAAGCCGACTGCAATCATTCAAATGATCAGTTACCACGAAGTGAATACACGAATTGGACGAATTTCGAACTGTTTGATTTCGATCAAGAGGAAATTATACATGAGGTCTTAGCAGGTCTTGAAGATTTCGACTTTCCACCTCCTGATAACCCCTAAACTTATCTAATGTCCGTCATTGCTAGTGTAACCAACACACCATCGTCATCCTCAATAATCACATCGCATCTCTCGACTATGACATAGTAGTGGCTCATATCAACATCCATGCCTCCAATCTTGACTTTCCCCTTTTTGAATATAGGTTCTAGTATCATGAAATCAGAAGGCGTTTGCGTTGTTCCTGGCAACCACAGAGTTCCCCCGCCTCGACAATGTGTTATGATATTAGGTCGACCGCCGAACTTATCTGCGTGCTTTGTAGTCGTTAGAAGGACGGACTTTAAATGCTTATTGCCACTCACATTTGGATAGTCTTTTTGTATCTGAAGAACAAGTTGTTTCATTGACGGAGTTGCGCGAAATGAGGCAAGATTTTGCTTTGTGGTGATAAATTCGTCAACGGTGGTCGTGAGCTGATTCCACGCATCATCTTTAGAGAAACTAGCGAGGGGAGCGACGGTAGGTAATGCTAGAACAGCCGTTGTAGGAAGTTTCGCAGACATAGTCAATGCGTCGGTAACATCCAACCCTGTAGAGAAATTTAGCGACCGTAAAATTCAGAGGTTTATCAATTTGTCAGTCACCTGACCTTTTTAAATAAATCTCCTGTGGTGGGGTTACATATCCGCGGGGCTGTGTCACTTCTGCCTGATGACGAAGGTTGGGCGTTAGCAGGGAACACCCTAAATAGATGCCAAGACGTTCTGAAATCTCCTTAGTGGGACTACACGTGCACAAGGCAAGTCAGCTGCTTACCTGTCTAATGATTTTGAAGTCGTATTCGGTCGACATCTTGGCTATATAAAAGTTGTTGCGAGATTTTCCTTTTTTTTAACCCTTCGGTGTCTACTGGGGGCTAATTTGGTGCATGATTGCAGCAGGACTTGTGGGGTGGGAATCGCGCTAGAAAGTTTTAATGTGCTGAGAGGGCTAGCACTATAGTATTCCACGCACCCCTAAGTTCTATCTCATATAGATTGTTATGGATGGATGGCGTTAAGTTATAACCGCTTTCTCTCAGATTGCAGGTAGGTTGGTAACAGGGTTCGCTAGGTATATAAGGGCAAGCTCATATCCGGGATCAGTGATATCCATCGTTCCCTTAACCCGTTCACTTATATTTCATACAGTATAAACAATCCTTCATCTCGAATATGACCACCACAGTAAGGGACCTGATGGAAACGTACAGCCGTCCACCTTTAAGCATCGATAACGACGGCACAACTGCTCGCAAAGTATGGACAGAGGAATATTTTCCCTTTCAACAACAATACGTTACAGTGTGGCCGCCGCAGAGACAGGCTATTGATGCATTCCTGGGCTCTGGTACCTCAAGGTCGGATGCTGATTCAATTGGCCTCGACACTCCTGCTTATCCTTTGAATGTCTTTCCCCAGGTGGTTGCAACTGAAGGCGATGTAACACGGGATTTCGATCAAAATATCATTCCTGCTGTTGCTTTGGCATTCTCTGGTAACTCGGCTAGATCTAGGCTGAGGTCTAATCCGCGACAAATTGTTCCGGGCGCTCCCGCTCTCTGGTTGAGGTCACTAGTTGGATCTACAACATCAAAATTCGTTGATTATCAGATCGCAATGTCCCATAAAATACCATCACTTCAAGAGGCTGCTGTGGTAGGGGAAATGAAAAAGCCTAAAGTGATCAGAAGAAATGAATGGGCATTTGAAGTACATGCAGGTTCGGTAACTTTACGCCTTCAACAAGAACTCAGAGCGTATGTATTTTCTCTCTGTTTTTTTTCATTTATTCGAGTATTCTACTTTCTAACTGAGATAAGATACGCATACACATACAATTGTCCTCAGGTCTTTATTTTTGACTCGAATAGCCTAGTCATCATTCAATTTCGGGCTTCGAAACAAGAGGATATAAAAAATGAAGACTGTCCCATCGATTGCTGTATCCTTCCTCGAGAACAAAACCAATATATGGATGACCAATGCACTATGCAGTACGCAATGTACTTGCTCGTCTGGCGCGGGTGGTTACGTCTTTCTGCAACCTTACACCACAAAGAAGTTGGACCACATCAGGTTGTACGGACACGAATAAATCTCTCCTTAAACGGCTATACACGATCTTACATCTACTGGTCGGGAGAACCAGTATGGCGTGATGCTTATAGGCGTCAGTATGACAGCCACCCATATGGTTATACGCGTGATTTCCTTTACCGCCAACACAGGAGGCGCGATGGCTCAACATCGGAAGTACAAGGGTTTTGGGTATGGGTACTTGGTGATGAGACGATTGATGATACTCTGGATTGTTTTATTTCCGGATATTCCCAGCTTTTAGCTTTTAATTGATAATATTAAAAGCCAAGAATTTATTTCATAGCTGATTTTCTAAGGCTTTGCTTTTAATGAAGTAGTAAAGAAAGAATAGGTTTCTGACTGAGGTCGTGATATTCGCGTCACTTGGATGCACGACGATCCGTTGCCGGATGGTGGACCGCCAATTTTACTCAGATGTGAAATTGTAGGTATATCATGATGCTCGTATTTTTGAGATCTTAGCAACAACACCCGTTCGGCACGACGATCTTTTGCTAATAAGGTTTCTAGCTATGAAGCAAGGGTGCCTGGAGTGGCTAATTTTTCCGGCATCGCCCGACCTTCAGATGTGAGGAGATTAACTAGCGGGCGTAGAATACTGCAAGGGCCATATTCTTGGCCAATGATAAGCAACTAAATGGTCCGCTTGCGTTAGTTTGCCAAGACGGATACAGTTTCTTTTTACAGTGGAGCAGCAGCTCCGTATATTATAAAAGCAAAGCAGGCCTTCGTAAGGGATGCTGCGGTTGATTTTATATCTCCTTCAAATTCCAAAACAATGGATGCCGCAATGGATACAGCATCTTATCAGGTAAGATATTTGTTGATGTAAATCAGATGGCCAAGCTCATATAGTCAGATCCAAATCAATGATCAACCAGTCACCGTGATAGAGACCAAGCAGTTGGATCCGCAACGCAGCAGACTGTTACGCTTAAAAATCAAATCCGCGGTCGATCTGCCAGAAACAATAATCGTTAAACAAAAGCGAGAGTATGAAGAGGCGAACGAGTTCCAATGTGAGAAGGAAGCCTACGAGAGGTTACAAGAGCTTCAAGGGGTGGTAATTCCGATAATGCTTGGGGAAGGCCTATTCTGTGGAGTTCCAGCGCTATTTCTTTCGGAAGTTGATGGGAAAAATCTGCATGATCTGGCTCGCAACAGTGATTTGGATATTGAAATGGGAGCTTTGGAGGCTGAACTTGGATTATCGCTCGATGCATTTTCCAAGAAGGGGGCTGTCTATTGGGACCAGAGACTGGATAATTTCATGCTTTGCCAAAGTGGCAAGGTCATGGTCATCGATCTTGAGCACGTGAAGTTTCCTAAAACCCTTTTTCCTTGGGAAACTACCATTAACTCGGCTGGTGTGTCTTCCCTATTGAGCCGATTCAAAGACACTAGAGAGCCGAATCGCCCTTCAACCCCGGTGGCCTTTTGGAACAAAACGAAAATAGGCGAATCAGTTCCTTCTGTTTCTTTTCCAGCATTAGGATAGTCAGCATGAGAGAATTGCATTTTATTCAACTAGGTACTAGTCTGCGGTTGATTTAAGGATGCAGATATCTACCCCCTGATTCTTGTAACTTGATGCTGTCATTGCTTCTACCTAAGTATCTAGAATACTTCCATTTCTATGATCGTCATGAGCCTCTTCGCGTTTCCTTACGCGTTCAATGATTGTCCTATGCAGTATTCAAACCAGTGAATTTTGGAAACAAGCCTTCCCAATTTACCTTAGATATATTTTAGAGAACTCCGCATACTGTTAGCGACGATGAACCATATATTCTACAGGCTAATGTAACTTTAAGTAATCAAGACCGGGTACCCGCCGAACCTCCCTACGATGTGCTACCGCGCATGCCTACAAATTGTCTACTGTGTCATGCGGATAAATAACCGTCTGCCGGGCAAGTGACTTCATCCATCACATATCTTTTGCGGATTAACATCTTCAAGTAAGCTTCTTGTTGGGCATAATTTTGAATACCGTTCCAGGCTAATCTTGACAGCTCCGTTATAATCACCGTCTCATCACGACGACGTCGATCGAGCAGTTAGATCCAATTCGAAACAACGTCCACCGCTGCAAACTTGAACTTGTGATAGCCTTCCACTTTCGCCAATAACAAATTGGCGTGGGAATATTATGTTAAGGGGAAGAAAGAGCAAGCCACCATATACACTATTCCTGGCACAGCACACGCTGAGGATCTTACCAATCTCCCATCTACTTTGCTGCACGTGGGAATGGCAGACATCTTGTATATCGAGGGTTGTGTATTCGGCGACAAGCTTAGTAAAGCTGGAAACCCGGTCAGGACTGAGAAGTGGCAGGGATATCACTGTTTTGAGATTGAAGAAAGTCGCTTGCAGTGGCTAAAGGTGCTTTGGTCAACGTAACTTAGTTTGCAGTATTGATTGGAATGGGTAGGCCATTGCTTTCGCGATGGGAGTTTACGCGTTTTCTTGCGCGTAAGCTCGTGTCGTCTCGTTTGCGTTTTTTTGAAAGCTTAGCTTGGTGAAAATTGATAAGCTGTACACGCCCTGACCCTTTATTCCAGAGTACATGCGACTTGTGTAAATCTATGACACCTAAATGTCGAATCTCCTTTTCTGTTCGCTGATACTCACTCCACCGTTGCTTGTCGCAGCAGAGTAGATCAAACTCACAGCCACCCCAAGATAGAATGAGAAAGTGGGTGATCCGAGCACCTAGATAAAAATAATTCCGTTTAATATCAACAGTGCCAAGGCAAACAGGTACCGCAGATCCTTGAGCTGAATGCAGTACCTGATAAATATCTTCCTCTCGCCGAACGGCAGGCCACAGGGAATCAGTAGTTCCTTTCCCCAGAATCGTATAGCCATACGGCATCAGAGTTATCTTGAAAGGCACCGCGTGAGTCCCTGATTGTCCACACGGGGCGCAGTAGTGGTCTAGATCGTTATCAAGCTGCTGCTTGAGTAGATATAGAAATCTTGAAAGGCAGATTTGGTGATATTTGTTACATGCTTTTCGATGACGATCGACATTTGGGCAGTTTTCATCCAGCAAGCCCCGATTCTTCAACGACAGTAGACAGTGCTGAGTGCAAAAATCCATAGATTCTTGCGTAGACTGATTGGTTCGTTTATACTTCTGGCCGGATCGATGTTGGCGTTGCGGGGGGGAAGAGGAGAAGGTCAAGGCACGTTTTCGCGCAGTAGATTCGTGGTGTTGCGGGGAGTCTTCTGAATCGGAATCGTCAGGGCAGGAGACTTGATTTTCCTCCGGTCGACAGCCGATGCGCTTGCGAAGCTTTCTGTTAGAGGGAGCTAGTGGAGATGACGGTAGATATTCGGATCCAAGGGGACTAGAGTGCAGCTCGTCATCCGATAGTTGGTTCAGTATATCCTCAAAGTCGACTTCCCACTTATGGAGATTTGGAATGACTTCGCTCCGCCAGCGTTGGCTTCGATTCGGTGATTGTGTGCTCATCAGGCACAGGGTGAGAAGACGCCCTACAGCGGTGACCGGTGTATACATCCATTCATCGTCCCCCTGCTCTCGCATCGCTTCCACGTCCCGGTTGGGCTCCGCCAAGTAATACTCCAATGTGTCTGGCTGATCTTCCGGCACATGTAGAAAAACCTGACAGCTGCCCGTTGTCAGACAACCAAAGGCCGAGCCGCTATTCATCATGTCATCATAGGCATGAACGATTCCAGACCCTGTCAACAGCTCCGCATGATATGACAGTCTTTTATCATCCTCCAATGGAATAGTCACGCGCTGAACAACTTCCTTCCAAAATTCCATCCGTCGAAGGCCTGCCCGGAGATATCTATCGCTTAACTTTCTGCCATCTTTATATTCTATGGTAAAAAGCAGGCTCCGAACTTCGTCTTTTCGGAAGACACAGAACTGATCGGGAATAGAGCGCTTTCGTCCTCGATCCTTCGCGGAGTTGGTTTCATCGTCATTAAGAACATTCGCATGGTTTTCGAACTCAATTCCCTCACCGAGGGGGAATATTTCAGAACAGGACCGTAAAACATCAATTATCTCCCTGGCAAGGTCCTCCACTCCGAAATGCTGGTAGCCTCGTAAAGCTTCTTCGTTTCCATAGGGACGGCGGCACAGGCGCCGGCCTAGTTCCCTGATAGCGGATCTAGAGGAGAATAAACGAGGATTGGGGAGCGATTCCAGCAGCTGGAACACGGTTTCGTAGATCTCAGTCTGTCGCTGGTGGAAGCCTTCCCACGGTCGTAAATAGGTCGGGCATAAACGACCTTTCGGACTTGTCAACGAGCCTCCCGTGGATCGGACTATGTTCGTTCCGATTTGTAGCAGCTCGGATATGTATACTTGAGAATTCTCGATAAAGTCAATAAATGTCATAGGTTGTGAATCGTTTCTTAACAGGTCCCGTTCGGTCTCGATCTCTGCTCGCTCTCGTTCGGCCTCTGCTCGCTCCCTTGCTCGCTCTTTTTTTGATTGTTGGTAGAGTTCTTTATAATCTGGAGATTGATCCATGGTGGAGATCATGTCGGTTTCAAGTTGTCGGTTTCAAGTCATCTGGGGCTGGTTACTTGCTCATTCCAGTGTTGGTAGCTGTCAGCCATCTCGCTATCCTCATTTGGACTAGTTGCAACCAGGCAACAACCGAACGGGGTCCAGCCAGTCTTGGCATGGTACCGATACGGATCTGCCAGGGTCGAAACGGTTCGGACGGATCCGTTCTTCGCAAATCGTCCGTCTTGGTTTCTCCTGGTGTCGAGGAGATGAACTACACCGGCCGAAGGGGGCCGCTTGCCGGCATATCAATTCGTGTTTGTATATATAAGAGGATAGATACCTGTCATACAAGTTTAGATGGCCGCAGCCTTGGAATACATAATGTTTTTCTTGGGGGTCATAACTAGCCTTTTGTCATTGACATATGCTGCTCGCCACAACCACCGCCACAGAGCGGTTGCACAGCAGCCAAGTTCAACCATCAAAGCCTCGCCTGCTATTCCCACGAACTCCGGTTCCAGTGTTCCTATTACGATTGGGAACAATGGGTGTGTAAGTCCTGAATCCAAAGCCAGTAGAGTATACTATTAACTCAAGTAGCTTGATTGGCTTGATTGAAATAGGCTCGCCTGGACAAATGATGGATGTCCAGTTTGATACCACATTCAATGGAGTAATGGTTCAATCTACTCTGGACGAGTCTATTATAGGCGCTGGTCTTACTTATAATCGCAGCGACTCCGCGTCATATAATGTTTCCTTACCTTGGAATATTATGGGTGGCCTGATGACAGAGTACACGCAGAAATTTGACAATGACGCCTATGCTATAGCGTATCCTGGCAAGGAGACATTCAATATTGGGGGCACGCTTTACTCTGGCATCCCATTTGGCCAACTTATACAGTATTATCAGAAAACTAGTGGCCAGATTATGCCCTTTGGCGGAGCAAGCGGTATTATTGGTTTGAATTATGGATCGGAACAGCAGCCTGGGATACAAAGTTTCATGTTTGCAATTCATGATCAGCTATCAGGTAAGCCTCAGTTCAAAGCTCTAGGTGACCATGCATTTACGTTAAGCCTAGAATGGAAATGTGCCCTTGACTCATCTCGCGCATGGAAAAATGGCACTTGGACCTTTGGAAGCCTAGAAAGCCTAGGTAACCGTGATAGTATCGCATGGGCGGATCGGAATTTCTATCCGCCTACATGGAGTATCAATATTACAGCAATATCAGCTGGCACCAGAAAGGATCCTCCAATCACTACCTGGTCTGCAACAGTGGCGACCGAAGAGCAGTCCCTTATTTGGCCGCAAAAGCTCCTAGACTGGTACTTTGCGGATATTGACTCTACATGGTCTCCAGCAGATAATACATATCGCTACCCATGCAATGCAACCCTTCCTGACTTTACATTCGGCATTGGTAATGGGACATTCACAATTCCTAGTACTTATATGCCATACCAGCGTGACCAAGCTGGTACTACTTGCATTTCTATCATCACAGGGGACAACTCTACAGACCCGGGTCACGAATACACCTTTGGTTCCTGGTGGGCCCAACTGGGGGTGTTGATCCTTGACTACGAGCATACCCAGGTGGGATTTATGAATAAGTCGACGCCACTACCGACCTTTGGTACCTCTTCCTTGGAAAAGGTTGCAATGAACTAGTCAGTTTCGAGTTCTTGTTCAAAGTTGTTGGTCAAACCACTTGATAAATTCTTGTTAGCTTATTCTTTAGCTTATAATCTTAATATGCTTCCAATTACTGTTATCCATGGCGCTCTGACAAGAATCCAAAGTAAGACCATCATCTCACAACGCATTAGAATTTCGTTGTTTTCTAAATATTGCGAACCACGGGCGACAGGAGAATATAAAGCGACAGAAGATGGAAGAATAACAATTGATCTGACTTATTATTACATATAAGGTTGCTCATAATTTCCTTTCAGCGTTTGGCAAGGCAAAGGAGCTTACAGGACAATGACAGGACATTGGAGTTTCAATGTGAGATGGAATTAATACAATCTAAAGAATTTCTTCTACTAGGAAAGCAAATCGGCCAGTATATGTTGTATCCACTTCACTTTTTGAGTAATAGGCACTTTCCGAGAGACTGAGACCAATTCAGTACACTATAGGAAATAAAAGATTGGGGCTTCTCACTCTAAGTTATATCTGATCTAATGCCAGTTCGCTGCAAGGGAGTATTTTATGCGATCCCAAAATGTATGATCAAGGTTCTCCTCGGCTCCCTGTGATATAAAATAATACCATAGTTGATGCATCATGTCTTCTTCAGGGCCAGTATACATCAACCAGAAGAGTGGTGTTCCCCATTCATCGTCTTCTGCGTTGATTTCTGCACCATAATCAATGAGCAGCTTAGCAGCCTTGAGTTGGCAATACTCTGCTGCCCAAGATAATGGAGTTCGGCGAGTCAAGTCACTCCTATCCACCTCTGCGCCACGTTGAATGAGAAGCTCCATTATTTGCGTATGGCCATGGAGCGCGGCATATGACAATATCGGCTTTTCTTGGTATTGCTCATCATTTAGATGACGAGCATTAGGATGCACTCCATTATCCAGGTATTCTTGGACAACAGGTAAATCCCCCTTTTTAATACAATAAATTACTGTAGAGTTGAGAGGATGAACTAAAATAAATAAGTACCGTAGAATGATTCCTTAGTTGGCTACGCATCAACGTGAGCAGGAGGGAGACTAAAGAAATCGATTGAATATCAGTAAGGTGCATCTTTCACTCCTCAATATTACTGGAAACCAGCACCTTGAAGACTGGCATGCCGTGTTCTGGCGCGGAAGAAGCATCAGTGCTGACCCAAAGAAAGATACCCCTCTCGCCTAACATCACCAACGTACATTGATATACTGCAATGTGCCTTCAATCACAAGCTCATGAAATTAGAAATTTTGCATCATATCAGTCTCTTCTGTAGTTATGCCACAATTCCCAATCATCTCTGGTGTTATGGAAATGCATGTCTGAAGTTGAGCGCTAACAAGATTGTCCTAAATTTCTAATCCCTATGAGCTATGCTAAACCATTCTTTCTAGCTTTCTTTACTCTGAAACGTTTAAAGCTTAGCATGCCCCGGCTTTGACTAGGGCGCAAACGCATAATCGGCACCAATAGCCACCAAAACTGGATGGCTTTGAGACCCGTTACTTATGTTTCTCGAAACATAACCATAGGTATAGCTGTTGCCTATACTACAGGCGTCGGAGACCTGCTTGGCGGGTTGAATAAGATTTCCACACCTCGTCTCTATGTCCTGACTTTCCTGTACGCTCAAATCAATAATCTGGATATGAAGATTGCTAGTCTTTATACATACAAAGTTGCAGAAGAATATTGAGGATTCCCCTTCATGAGACACACGCGCACAACTAGCTGCAGGCGCACTGCACGTAATATTAGCAACATCGGAGAGATGGCCAATGTTGGTGACTGTCTCATTAACATGGGCCAACCCATATTGAAAGGAGCAAGTTGGCTTGGCATCCTGCAGACATGTGCCCATTAGCTTTGTTATAGCCAAGGTCGATAATACTTACAGATGCTCGCGGGAGGGAACTCTTATCATAGCGAGGGGTTGCTGCTGTGTAGGTAGTCGTATTCAAGACCTTTGCTGTCAGATATCACTCAGAGTTTTCGGTGTAGGATAGGTTGACTTACCATTTTGTTACGAGAAGCGCCTTCGACAACGCCCGTCTAGAGAAACAGTCAGCAGGAGAAAAGAAATAGTCTCTGCTGATGACATGCACAGCTCACTGACCGCCGTAAAGATTATGCAAAGAATAATTGAGTCCAACTTCATTGTGTCTTGTTGTGTTGAAGTTCCTATGGGTGCTGCGTGTCTCTTAAGTCAGGTATAAATAGTTGATGAGTAGCCATAGGACAATCATTGTATTTTATTTTCAAGTGGTACTACTCTGTGGACTACTAATGAGTACACAGGAACACCAATGATTGCAAACAGGAACACGCAGTGACACCAAACGGGAACACGCAGTGACACCAAACGGGAACACGCAGTGACACCAAACGGGAACACGCAGTGACACCAAACGGGAACACGCAGTGACACTACATGGGATTACTACTGTGCTCAACAGGAGCAACCTGTCTTATGCGCGATTATTGTTTAGGTTTCAGAAGTCAGCTACTGATATCTACCCGCATGGTGTTCTTGATTGATCTCATTCTGTTGCGTTGGATTTCCTAAGACTTGTTGACCAATGAGAACATGTTCTAGGGTCGATCTTTGCGAGACTGGGCCCACATGACTGGTAGATATTATTAGCTCGTTATTCTCGGAATAGCCGCAACAAGTCTATTAGGACGGTCGAAACTGCAATGTTTTTAACATGATTTGAGATACTAATAATGAATCGTGGATTTTATCTCCCACCACATTCCTACAACCTCTTCAGCTGTACTAAAAGTGATAGAAAAGCTCTACAAGTTACAGAACCATGGATCACCACGACCAATTCTTGACAGAAATTATTACAGAGATTGAAAAGAAGGGTCAGAGTCCCTGGTAGGCTTCCAGTCTCTCCTAGCTGATGTGATGACTAACAAACCAAGTCCCCAGTGCCAATCACATCTTACGCGTGAATGTTTCCAACAAGGCCACTTTGACTGGTGCATCACCCACCAGAGCACGGCTGTCGTAGACGACGAGGTCTGTACCCATGCGAAGGCAAAGCGAAGCGCTTGCAGTATCGCAATGTGGGTTGATTTGCCGCACATCGCTCATGAATCTACTTGAGTCACACAGTGGCTGCCTACAGCCGTAATATACTTGCCAAAATTACAGAAACGAACGACTGAAACAAACGGGAAGGAAAATGGCTTGATCAATAGGATATGGGTTACTCTGTGGTTGCAAATGATTCAGGGTAAGGGCTATTTATGAAATGGAGCTTCATGGTGTCAAATTTTTCCAGCTTGAAAAGTTATATGTTCATCCTTGGAATATCTTAATAAAAGCTTTTTTCCCCATCGTACCCTCGAAGCCATCTGTTATTAAAATCAATGAGTGCGTCTCTTGCTCAACCTGACAATAGCACAAAAAGAATTGACCGCAGTGGCGCCATGAATGCACACTGTTCAATTGAGGATTGTCAGCGTTTCCTTATGCTATGCGTCATATAGTGATGTTCCCAAATGGGTGTTGGGAAGCAAGTGCTAGTTGCCTTTGAGGGCAGATCAGGTGAGATCATTTCAAATACTGGCACAGCCTATCGTTACCTGCAAAAAAGCAATTTTCCTGGTTTGAGAACAATATGTTTCGTGAACTAGGATGCGTTTTTTCTACCTGATCTAATATACATTTCATTAAGCACAGCTTTGCTCTGACTTAGTACTCAGAAAAGCTGAAGTTCATGAGTTTCCCCTGAATTCACGTTTGCGGCTTCGGCTATAATTTTGCACGCCATTTGACGCAACACATGCCATAAGCCCACTTACAATATCCATGTTCATGTGTTCTGAGCTCAGCACGGTATCCCATGATCCAATATCAAAGCCGTTGGATATTCGTCTAAAGTTCCAGACCACTCGGGTGCCACAACTCCAGGCATCGCGCTGTTGTGGTGTAGGCTACGCAGGTCAGTGTTGGATCTACTAGATGAAGTAAGTCAAATGCTTACCGCTTCGGTATATCTATATCCTAAGTCACCGAATTCGTCCTGTTATATCATTAGCAAATGGGCCCAGCAACTCGCGGACCAACTTACCTCGACCAGAGCTGCGATTCTTGTCTTTTTCGTACCATTGATAGCGGTGACTGGTGCTAGTGAGTCATAATGTCGAATCACTTTCTCACTATCATTAACTTCCAGCAGCGTGAAATGTGAATTATTGTGATTGACGGGACAGTAGAATATGAGAGGCGTGCTGCCTTCTGCTTCTTTTCGGAACACTGCGATCTGTTTCACCCAAGCCTGAAAAGGCTGCTTGATCGATCGCGGCTGGCCGTGTCTTCCGATGGTATCCAATGGAACACTTTCGCCATACCTGACGAAATCTGGCCGGTCCGAAATATGCATGGCTGCCATGAGGGCCCAAGAATCGAGCCATTTCCCTGCTTGAAGCCGCGCGAATAAATCGACCGAGAGTTCCACACTCCCGTTGATTGAGATCGTGTCGTTTGCATCCAGTTTCTGCTTGTTGAACACTTGAGCGCTGACTTGACTGGTTAGTCGATCGACTGCTTTACTCAATGTGACTGCGGAAGTGGAGCCCTGTCAATTATTAGTCCAGCCCTAACCCCAGAAGCTATATGTTCCCAGGGAGTTCTTACAGATTGTGGCTGATATTTTGCTTTCATCTCTTGCAATTCGTCTTCAGAGACGAGATTGCTCTCTCTTAAAGCTCCGTACAACGCTTCCGGATCCGTGCAGCCTTTGTGGACCAGTCGTTCCACCTGTGGTGCAAGTATTTGAAATAGTAACAATCGTTGAGTATCTGCTCTGAAATCCTTGACTAGCTGGTTGAACTGGGGTCCCTTTCTCTTGGTATAATCCCTGAGTGCATGGTAAGCATAAGAAATAGAAATAAACTAATTCGTTGAAACTTACCAAATCTTGGGGCTAATCAATATCCCTAGTCCGATCTTTTCGACAAGCTCGCGCAACCTTTTCCCCCTGGAGCATTGATTAATAATGGTCTTTCTACTCAGCAAGCTATGCTCCCGGGTGATGCGGTCCAGCACATGTATTGCCGCCCCCCTCTCACCCACAGCCTTATTGTCCTTAGTAAACACTGTATGCTTCGCCACTTCAATCTGGCCGTCATACCATTTTGAGGCCCCCATATACTCTAGCATGTTGAGTACGGTACACCGACGATTTGTGGCAGATCCTCTCTCCAGTACCTCCATCCACATCCTCCCGTCTGACCATTGATTGGTTGTTGAGTCAATGAACAACTCCTGGTGGGTGTAAAGACTTTGCAGGATTTTTTGATGAACAGTGCGCGGCACATCGCTCGGATACTTTTTGAGCAGGTGAACAATGTCGACCATTTGGTGCACGGTATCCAGAAAGGACTCACCCTCGGTGAGATGCGCTTCGGGCACGGGTGGCGATTCTACCTGCTCCCCAATGGTGGACGTTGGCATTGTGCTATGATGACTGTTCTCGCTTTCACAAAATTTCCCTTCATCTATGACAAGCATCCTCGAGTGAACGCCGGGCTTCCTCTCATGCTTAGAGACGGATTTGAGTTCACCCATGTCAACACAGATCGTAGAGTCCAGTGCATCATCGATTTCAGGACTTTCGCCTTTGGGAATTGGACTCTCAGGAGTCATGGGCTCATCCACTGCGTGTTTATCGTCGGTACGTTGCCTTTTCCTTGGAACGAACTGCACCGGGTGATTTGGCCGATAGGATGGATCCTGTCTCCGTTTTCGTTTCAAGGATAAGCGAAGAGACGGGTCCGGAATATTTTCTCGAATTGCCGCAGCAATGGCTTGCGCAACGGCCGGTGCCTCTTGGAAAAGTTGGTGGAAAAGGTCCCGAAACTATTCCATCAGCTGGCTTCTCATGTGGTAGTGGTCCAAGTCATACCTCAGGCACGCTATCTGCACCCTCACTTTTGTCGGCCAACTGCCGGAACATTTCAGATAGCTCAAGGAGCGAACGCGTCCTTTGGCTAGGCGAGGGTGTTGTTTGTGAGCTGGAGATAGCGGAGTCCATTTCTGGTAGAGGTCAACGATGGGAAAGAAACAAAAGGACGAACGGGCAGAAGTGCGGTCGGAGGCCTCTTTATAGCCGTACAAACCAAGATTCTAGCATCCTGGGATGCCGAAATCTAAATCCCAGCTATAACTAATCAGGAATTCAGCTGATGGCCCAGAAGACAGCTCGGTAGAATAGCACCAATAATGACTCGCCATCGGGTTATACCAGTACATCTCGGGCATGGACGCGTCGTGGACGGCCCCAAGGCGCACTCGAGACTAGATGATGCCTGCTTTGGGGTTTAGTGGATCACTTCGACGAATGTTACGAAGCTGATGATTGATGGAGAAATCAACACCGCCCCTTTCAGTCTCCTCCTGCGCCTGGGTTAGATGTAACGGAGTAACGTTGGTTTCGTCATCGGCTTAGACTTTGTCCACACATGGGCTGTGAATTCACTCCACTCCACGGTTTTGAGTGACTCGCACTGGACGTTCCGACCTATCAATATAATAGTGTTCCGTTATCACCTCGTCTAATATCCACTGCAGTCTGAAGTCAAACCCCGAGGCCGAGCTGATCGGCAGATATCAACGAGACGGGAGGTGTGCCGAGGCTCCTTGGGTGAGATTTCGACTCCAGTGTTGCGAAAGTCCTTCCTTAGAATCTTGTGCTCCGATCCTTATCATGTGTGCACTCGCATTCCGCTTTTTTGACTGTACCAAACGTAATAGAAATCACGGATCATGACAAGCAGTTCTGATCAATTTTCTTTACGGGAACCATTACAGTGATCAATCATCTTGGTTAGCTTCCAGTTTATATAGCTAATGAAACGGCTAATAGACCAAATCCCTAGTGCATACGACCGCTTACAGGCGAGTGTTTCAAGCATGAATACTTCGACTCGTGCGTCAGCCACCAGAGAACGGCTATCAGAGATCACGGAATCTGTACCCATCCGGAGGGAAAGAGTAGGGCTTGCAGAACGCTTTGAGAGAGGTCCATGGTGGGAGAGAAGTGAAGAAAGAGATGGCAGAAGTGTAAATGTAAGTTTATTTATAACCATACAGCTCAATTTTCAGCATCCTAGGATGCCGAAATCCGAGTCCTGCCTGCGCAGCCACAACCCACCAAAGGATCCAACCATTGGCACAGTAAAATAGATCGCTGAAATAGAACCAATAGAAAGTTGCTACCAGCGCATTTTCCACGCCGTGATTTCACTCTATATCTTGGCAAGGCGTAATCATGATGGCAGCAGGCGGCGCTTATTGCAAAACGCTCATCAGAATGTATTCCTCAGCTAACAAATTAGTCAAAATATCACTTCTTTAGGTTTTCTCGTGGTGAGAACTTGATCATGAATAAGCGAATAAATTCAAAGTTAGATTATTTTAAACATGTTCCACACCCTTTCAGAGAAAGATAACAAATTGTTAAAGATATTGAAGCGGAAACGGGTGTGAAATATTTCAAGAGCGAGATTGTATCAATGAACTACCAGAGTAAACGCTCTTCAATCCACGCATTTAACCATTCAGCCCAAACCGTGCACATGTTTGGCATGGTGACATTCCATATGCAGATTGTGGTAGCTCCGAGTTAACAGACGCGGGGAGACTCTCTTTATCTGACCCCTTCGTCATATCCTCACTGCCAGTTTTTTCATTACTGAACCTTGAGCATCCAACGAAACCTGTTGTTCGCACAAATGAAAGCAAACCACCGAGCGACGATAAATACCAGGAATTCTGGCTTAACTTGAGGAATGGATGCTATATAGCCATAAGCTACATTGACCTATAACTTCCACGAATGATTCGTACCTTTAGGAGTGTTCGAGGATCAACAGTGCTTGGCATGGTGACGAAGTTCTTTGCTATAACCCATGACATGCTGGTCGTATCTGAGCTGCTATCGAGACTAAGCAGTTGACCGGCAATCTGGAAAACCGCTTGCACATCGCGAGGAACATCTTTCGTATTTCCTATTTGCATCATACTCTTCCCAATATCCCCTACAGAGGCATTAGCGGGATAGCCCATAGACCTTCACGGGAGGGATGATTTGCCAATTTTGATTTCGCCTTCGTCATTGAGATAGATTCCATCACAATGCAAGTGGCCATGGCTGACATTGAGAGCCTCATGAATATAGATTAGTCCGTGTAACAACTACTAAAGCATTAGCCGTCTTTTCAGAGATTGGGATGTATTTGAGATACTTTTTTGCAGATTGTCGCCACTGCGATTCGATCCAACATTTGGGAGTTTTTGAGTTTGGCCAACGATATTCCTGGCCTCTCATAATGTAGAAATAATTTATCTCCGCAGACTGTAATATCCAAGAGGTTCAGCAGGTTCGGATGATTGGTTCGCAGCACAGGATTGGATCTTTCGTCCACAGCATCGAGGTCCATTTTTTGGAGAAAGGTCGGTCGGCACGGAACGTCGCCTATCTCCATTCCATAGAAGCCCTCACCGTATTCTTCTGGGGAAAAGTTGGTAAGAATGGTATCGATTCGCGAATAGGGAGGCTTTTTGGAACTGTCAATCAGCGACTGAATCGTCCTCCTTTCATGCATAACCTCATCGTTATTGGAGTCCCGAGCCAAATTTGATGGAAGAGTGGTCGCCTTGTGCACAAAAATAGATACTTCACCATGTAGAGCCATTTTGAGTAAGTGATGCTCATTATAAACTGGGAAGTTTTTGAGAATGGTCGCAGAGAGATAAGCGGCTTATATACTCAAGGTTAACGCTTTATTTGAAAACCTTGGAGAAAGTGGCTCACAACAGCTTTAAATCGAAATCCCAACCCCTGAGGATAACGATTTTATGACACCAGATTGAAACGAACACATATCCTCGGATTGTATCGGTCAGATTCAGGGATCAAGAAAATACAAAATGAGCTGATCATTACCGATAAGTAAACTCAAACGTATAGGTTCAACTTCATTGACACCAACTTGAACCCTCACCAACTCGGATTTATTATCAAGTCAAATCGACAACAAGTCGAAATGATACAGACCTAGACTGAGAGCAACCTAGACTGACCTTACCGAGCGGACTCTAGGTTTATTTATAGATACCAGAATGCCTCCATCAACTGTCACAGTAGTAGTTGTTGTGCTGTTCTAGTTCCAACACATTATTTCGGAAGAAAGAGATCGTATCCTAGAATATTGTCTTATAACAAATGTAAATATGGCTCCTAGCTTGAATAATTCTTCAGGCATTCTAAGATGTTACCTAAATACTCAATTTGACCATGTTTATTTTTCAAACTATAGTAGTATACATGCAGACTTAAAAAACTTGAAATCGTCGCGGACTTGCAGATAATAAAAGTTTGTGATCCTGAATGGTCATTGATTAGTCATCATGTCCCAGTGGAATACGGATCTGCTAACTATTTAAGTGAGCAACAAGACATAACGCGAAGAAACGAAAGAACATATCCCTAGTTCTTCTAAATATATCCCTGCTTAGGGTAAGTACGTCACGTGCCATGGTCACGTGATTTCATGGAAACTGACACTAAGTCGTTCTAGCACCAACGCGTGCTTACAACGACTCGCACTGACAGTGTATGTTCATTTTTAGAGTCAGCATGCGCTCCCATTCGATGCTAATGGACCATCTGGTGCGGTAAAATATCCCGTTTGGTGCCGTATGCACCGTCTGGTGCGGTAAGAAATCCCCTTCTGTAACTGTTTTCAATATATACCCCGTTCCGCCTGTCGGGCTGTTGCATACTTTTCACTACCCAGGTCTCGAAGATGATTCATTTATGACTTTAGTGAGTTGCGATTTCTTGAGAGCATCACAATGACACTACTGACTAAACAGACCGATGAAGATGGTGAGGGAGAACACTTCTCGTACTACTACGAATATCACATGCTTCATTACATCACAGTAAGTTACATTATCTAAGAATTTGTACATGCTTGCTAAATTCACATCAAAAGGCATCAATACCTACAATCAATGAATTTTGAGCCAGTTTATGTCAATCTCGAGCCTTTCTTCGTAGAGCACAAATGAATCATCTTTGAGACCTAATATCATTGCTGAACCGGATTTTCGTAGCGGAAGCATTAGAGTTTCCAATGTTTCTTTCTAACCCTTCTCCAATCTTGATGCAGGGGAGCTAGTCGACCGAATTGCGTATTCCATGTATGAGATTCATCAACCGGCCAAAACTGGTAATGTACGTCCTCAGCACCAGTGATTGTCGGATGCACCAGTTCAATTCGTGAAACTCGTCTGCCTTCGAGTCTGCCTTTGAGAATAGGTTCCTCAACCGCTTGATAATTGGTCTCTCTCGAAGGATGAAACCGTTCAGGCGGTGGAGGGGTCAAGACTGTGACGCGACCCTGGTCTTGTGCGATGTGGTACGCAAAAAGCGCAGAGGCACCCTGCATATATCTGCTCCACTTTTTACGGTCGAGTCTCAAACGCAAACATCGCGGATCTTCACGTTCCATCAGTGGTCCCATTGCTGTAGTCAAGGTCTGCATTTGATGCCGGTCGGCCCATTCCTGTACTACTGCATGAGGAATGCCACTCCACATGACCTGCTTATTGGGCGACCAATCCGAATGGAACTGTTCGCAAATTTGGGCTAGTTCCTCGGTCGTGAAATAATGGTAGAAGTAATCAACTCCTAATGACGAACACATACAGAGCTTAGTACTAGGTAGTTGTAGTAGATAAAACACGGTTACACCACATTGTTGGGTTACAATATGTGACTGCTGTTCGAGATATGAAGTACTTCTGTTATAAGTAGTTGAGTGGCAAAACAACCCACCGCATCAATGTCATTCCGCATCCGCTCCAGAAACGAACTGGACGTATGGTTTCGCCCAAGGTCGTGGTTTTATTGGAGGTTGGGGCGGGGCACCGAACCATATGTGATGTTTATATGAACAAAGGACTAACTATCACGATGATTGAAAAGATAAAGACAATAAACCATGAATCAGCCAATATTCAACTAGGATACCCATTACAGATATACTTGTCCTTGCTTTAAGCAAAAGGCATCTTCCGAACGATTTTGTCTATTTTTCTTTGGTCGATCAAGTCATGATGACCAAGATCGGAAGTTATTATCAGCTCGTTATTCCCGGAGCGGCCGCATTTAGTCTACTCGAGCAGTCGAATCTGCAATAAGTCAAGCATGATTTGATCACAATTGACTATGCTCTTTATTCTCCGATATTTCCCCCAAGTCCTTCGTTTATATGGAATGTGATAGAAAAGCCCACAAAGGTGCAGAATCATGGATCACGACCACCAGTTCTTTACAGAAATCGTTACAGAGATCGAGAGATGGTGGCAGAGTCCCTGGTAGGTTTCTAGTCCATCCTATCCGGTGTAACCGCTGACAGAGCAAGTCCCCAGTCTCGTTCGCAACTGACCGGCATATGTTTCAAACGCCGCCACTTTGACTGGTGCATCAGAGCACGGCTGTCGTAGGTGCCGATGCCTGTATACATTTGGAGGCGAAGCGAGGTGCTTGTAGCATCGCGATGTGGGTGGATCCGGTACATATATATCATGAATCTGTTTGAGTTACACTGCGACTCCCTGCCCTTTCCAGAATCCAAAGTTCTACAAACGAACGAGGAGAGCAAACGGAAAGGAAAGTGACTCAATCGAGCGGTGGGTAAATGTGTGGCTAGCTATGCCAAGAACTCAGGTTATATTTTGTGACATAAAGCTCCCTGATGAGGAACTTCTTTTCAAAAGTTCTTTTTCATTCTCTAGAGAGATTTCACAACAGCTTTTTTTTTCCCATGCCACCTTAGTGTTGAGATTAAAGTGTTGCATACCCTTTTTCAATCTGACAAGAATTGACCAAATACGACACAACCGGTGCTTTATTCGCTCTATCAATACTACACCAGCCTCATGGATGCTCATCGTTCGATCGAAGATTATCAGCATTTCCTAGTGGAACTGTACGAGACCCTCGAGCAACAGCTGGATGAAGCCAAGAGTAAGTAATTCCAGCGGTCAGTGTGCTGTTAGCTAACTAGAGGGGTATAGAATCAGCTGAAGTCCAGCAGGAAGCAATGGCCCGGAGACATCATTTTACGTTGAAAACTGTGGAGGGACCTCTTCTCACCATCTGTCTGTCATCCGACAGTAGCGTCTTGCGTATAGCTACCCAGGATGACGAATTTGACTTGATTTCGGCAAAGCGGACCCAGTAATGTGAAAAATCGCGCCACCCCAGTACGGAGTCTTCTCTCAATTCTACTTTTGATTATCAAGAGAAGGAAAGAGAGATAAAGAGATGTTGAGAGCGAGAGACGCTACCCTTATCAATTTCAGCTACTTATCTCCACTCGGTCTCGTAGCTGAAATCGATATTGCTTTCATCGATAGCACTCCTTTAAAGCAAAAGGATGTCTTCTGCGGCACCGCTACGCTTCCTACCTAGTATTATATGTCTTTTTCGTGCGAGTGATTTGACATTCTGTATACATAGCAGAGCTTGATGAAATGTGGAAAATTCTTCAGTCTTCTTTCATAGGCTATTTCGACAGGAATAGTCAGCTTGGATAGCTGTGACAGATGGCTTGCCTCTCATCAATCTCTGAGCCTAGAAGAAGGTGATGATCAAAATCTCAACGAATGAAAACACCGGGCTTCCCCCAAAAACTAAGCTATGGTAGATCCAGGCGTTGTTTGAATTGAGATCAGCTACCAGACCCCATATTCATTGGCTAGGACGTATAGTTCAGCTTGTCCGAGTAAGACAGGGTTGAAGTCTTGCCCAGGCAACCGGCAAATATTTAGTCCAGATGCTTCTTTCTCGATATGGTAGTTCGCTGTCATTATAAGAAGCGCTCTCGGGTTGAGGCTCTGAATCTCTACATTCATCTGCCACAGGCTCATCTCAGGTTCAGGACATTACTGAGCAAAGAGTTGGCAAAGATGGTTTAGCGAGGCTCGTAAGGAGCGTCCAGATATTTCTGAAAACTGTATCCTAACCTGTCAAATCCTTTAAGTCTATATTCGAGTCTGATTCATTTAGATAAGGTCAACTCACCACGCAATTCACAGAACTCCCGATTCATCAGACCGACCTTCGGTTTCGGCATCCTAGGATGCTAGAATCGGGCTATAAGCCAATCAAAACGGGTAATGCTCCGACACGATTCGGCAGTCACATACAGTGTCACTATCAATGACGCATCAGTGAGCTAGCCAGGAAAGTTAGTTGGATTTCTACCGCACTACTGTATGTAGATACAGTATAGTGTTCATCTCCTGCCGAAAAAAAAAAACTTCATTAAGCATATTTTTTCATCTGCAATTTAAAAATGGGTCTCTCAGATCTTGAAGGTGTGACGAGGAATATCCTCGGCTCGGGAAAATATGGAGATACGACAATAATTTGTGAGGAACGAATTTTGAGGTACACCTTCGCAGTTACGCTACTTTGATGCTGCGTTGAATCATGGGTTTGGGGTACATGAAATAATCGCAACAGCAAGAGAACTACGGATTTTGATACCCTGATTATCTCTTGCCCTTCCTCTAGTGCTTGTCACCACCGCCTTAGCAGACAGAGGCCGGAGTGTTGTCTACTGTGGTCAGAATACAAATGATACCCAATTATCCGCTTATTGTACCCCCCAAGCTGTGTGGATCTGGTAGTTCTTTCCCTCCTATCCGCATTTGGCAATGGTCAGACCATCGCATCAGGCAACATTGGACCATGCTCTATCTCTTCAGTTGGCGAGCCTCAGGGTTCTTTCAACTCACTGCCAAACAATCCCTTCAAGCAAACATGGCACATGTCAATTTTCTATTCCCACCGAATACGAGGTCTTCACCGCAATAGTATCTCAATATGCATGCTATGGAGGTTCTGACTTGGCAGGTATAAGAAGGCTCTTCATCAGTATTCATTGTTGTTCAATTTCTCGAATCTCGACCATCCAACGCTGTTGCCTGAGTACCTGCAAACAGTGTCCAGAGCCCCGACAAATACCAGGAATCCTGACTTATTCTAAAAAAAGGATGCTATATAATCGTTAGCTTCATAAAGTACAGTCTATTGCTAAAGTTTCGTACCGTTAGAACAGTTCGAGGATCAATATTGCTCCTTTGGGCGACGAAGCTCCTAGCCATTATCAATGACAGACTGATCGCATCTGAACTGCCATTAAGATTGAGAAACTGATCGGCGATCTTGTAAACGGCCTGCACGTCGCAAGAAACATCTTTTGTCTTTCCTACTTGGAGCATGCTCTTCCCAATATCTCCTACTTGAGGCATCAGCGGAATGGTAGTGAATCGTCTCTGGTGAATTCAATTACCGATTTTAATTTCGCCATCGTCATTAAGATAGATATTATCACAATGCAAGTTGCCATGGCCAATATCGAGAACCTCATGAATATAGATTAACCCGTGTAATATCTATGCAATATTAGTCATTGTTTCTCATGTGGGAAAGAGTATCTTGAATACCTCTCTGCAGATTGTCGCCACTTCAATTCGATCAAGGATCTTAAATTGCCGGATTTGGGTTAAGGATATTCCTGGCTTCTCATAATGCAGAAGGACATCACCTTCACAAGCCGAAATACCGAGGAGATTCTGTAGATTGGGGTGATTGGTTCGCGGCACAGAATCGAATCTTCCCTCCACAGAATCACGTTTCATTTTTTGGAGAGAGGTTGGTTGGCAAGAGACGGGGCCTATATCTATTCCAAAGTGTTCTCCATTTTTTCTTTCGAAATTGATGACAAGGGGACGATATCCAGGATATGAACACTTTCCGTGTCCTAGCAAATGAGTAGTCTTTCTCTCGTGATGAGTTTCCTTGTTCTGGGAGTCTTGAGCCAAATTTGGCGGGCAACGGGACGCCTTGCCCTCGGAAAGAAATATTCCACCCTGCATGCTCATTTTGAGTAGGCTAGGATCATCAGGATCTAGGAAATATTTGAGTGTGGGCGTGGGAAGATGGTAGGATTATATGGTTGATTTCAAGGCTCATGAACTGAGTGAATCGTGGCCTTGCTATAAACAGTAAAATGAACGAGAGTCTAAAGTTTCAACCCTGCCTGAACAATCGGGCGACCCCAAAGAGTGATGCCGAGCGGGAACAGCAGGGCGACCCCGAAACGGGAGCGGTCCACCTACATCGAACGGTAACGACCCAATAATCTAATACATCAGACAGAGCGCTTCGGGTTCAGTACAGAGCTATCTTTCGACATTCATGCGCTTGCAATAAACTCTTTGATTCTGGGGATTTTGATCACATGGATATAGTTCATTTCTGCGCGTTTCGATGTTAGTGACATTCCCATTGAATCTCGGTAACGATCCGTTTGGTGAAATTTGGTGCTACGAACCGTTTAGAATCGTTGTGTAAGGGTTCTCAAGAATCCCGAGGAGAAGTAGCAATCGATAAGGATTAGACTAAGATTAAAATACACCTGGTAACAAGACATAACGCGAAGAAAGAAAGTAAAGTCAACAAAACGTATCCCTAGTTTTTCCATCATATCCCTTGCTAGGGTCAGTGAGTCACGTGGTAAGTTAATGTCACGTGGTCCCGTGACACGTTGGGTGCTGTAAAGAACCTCATTCGGTATTGTATGCACCGTCTTGTGCGGTAAAAAATCCCGTATGGTGCTGTATGAACCGTCTTGAGCGGTAAGAAATCCCGTTTGGTGCCGTATGCACCGTCTTGTGCGGTAATAAATCCCGTTTGGTGCCGTATGCACCGTCTTGTGCGGCAAGAAGTCCCATTTGGTGCTGTATGCACCGTTGTGTGGTAAAAAATCCCATTTGATGGCGTATTCAACAATCTTCCTCCGTTCACAACTTCAATCATATCTCATGTCAGTATGCATACCTATTTGTTATTTGTAAATGATCCCGTTCTGTAACTGTTCTGTTCCTGAAATCAGAACAGATAGTTAGCAATTGAATGTGACTAGGCTACTATAGTAATGAATAACGCCAAGAGGAACATAGCCCTAGTTACTCCATCTTTATATTAGGGCTCATAAATCACGTGGAAATATCACATGATCTGACGCTAGGTGGTCCGTGCAGCTGAAATCAACGAGTACCGGGCTTGGCGGCACGGGTAGCTTTTTCCGCTTCAAGAGTAACGTTAATGTACATAGCCTTAGCCTTGGAGTTTACAAGACTCAGTGTAAGACGATGGAGACATTTGGACTTCTGAAAAGACCTTGATTCGCTTGTTCTTGGTCTTGTACGACATCCTTCCAGTATGAGTGATGGTGGAATATACACAAGTATTGATAGATCTCCCAGGAACTGACTTAAGAATAGCGTAGCGTGTATTCGATACTAATGAGATTGCGAAGATTGTCTATCCCATTGAGAAGTTCTTCTAAAACACTTGAAATGCGGGTAACAAGTCGTCCCTTACGTGTTACGAGGTCCTCTAGATTTGAACTACCCGGGCATATAACGATCTGGGGAATGTCGTAATCTTCGCAAGCTATACTGGCGACGAGAACTCCCAGTATTCCTTGGAGACGCTACTGTAATAGTCTGCGCTTGGCCGGTCCTCGGTCTAACAAGACCTCCTGACTGAATTTGATGCGGCCTTCCTTTCAGTTTGGTACAGTAACGAACCTGCAGGGCCATCTGTGTTCTTTTAGGAAAGCGTGCTGCAATGCGTGACCACGAAAGTTTTTCAGTCTCTTTGAGATGGACTATCAGCTCATCTTCTTCGGCAGTATAATCCTTGCCCTTCGGAGGCACACACTCATCTGCCCGCGGGGAAGTCTGGCTGTCTACCACAAGGTCATCTAGAGTCGGTGATACCCTTCCTTCCTGGGGCAAGGAATGATTTTCCGGCGATTTCGCGTGCTTCTCCTTGAAGTTGAAGCTCCATATATATCCACATGGCTTAAGTTCACGAGTAAATAAGCCTTCGATATCAATAGCTTGAAAGTCAGGCATGCCAGTTGACTGCCCCCCCTTGTCTGCCAGCTTCTTGAATGATGCCCAAATGTCAGATGAGATAGGATTGGAAACGGCTGAGTTTTCATCCTCTGCGACGCAGCAGCAATACTCAACGCGGCTTAAAGAGACTTTGCGAAGAAATTGACCCTGGATACGTATAGTCTCTGGACTGGTAGAACTGTGGATCGCGGACTCAGGGCTCGCGACTCTCAGTGAAGAGCTTCGTTGATAAGAGTGCGCCTGCACTCTTTTCTTCCGCAACTGGGACGCATTCATACCAGTATTCGCCGTCCTTTTTCTCTTGGCTGGACGAGCTACTGGTTCATCATCTTCTATTTGACTCTCAGCTTGGCTGTGTTCATGATAGTCACTATCCCCCGGATCGTCGCTGTCTGTGCTTGGAATGAACCGAGAACGACATGATTGACGAGTAGTGCGAGATACCTTGCTGGACTGCAACGGTCGACGATGGACTACCACTGGTAGAGATTTACAAGGCATTCCTACTAAGGTATTGCGTCCCTGTTGGCTGCGGTTGACCTGTCGGGTTTGAGAGGGCTCGGATTGGGCTACTGTTGCTTCTGCGATCAGGGAATGTTGACACACAGATTGTTGCCTGCCCTTATCCGCTAGAGTGTCGAGGCACATTGCGTCACCGGTTGATGTGATGGCAGGGCTCGGTGACCTTTGGTCTATACAGGTTGCGTCAGACTGTGCTGCCCAGGCGATGGGGTCATCTGGAACCGTTGACGGCATTTCTCCGAGAAATTTTTCTGCAACGGGACTTCTGTGTCGCTCAATTTCACCGTCTGAAAGAAGGGGCGACATCCCTATCTCTAGAGATCTTGTGACTGTAAGATCTTCAGCTAACGAGGTTTCCGTAGTCTCTGAAGGTTCACATAAACGTGTGTTTTCCTCGGTGTAATGTTCAGCGTAGTGGTTGTCATGAATTTTCTCAGTCGCTGAAAGTGATGTTAGCCTTCGTATAGCAGCATTCAGAAGACCGATACTTACGACTTTGACATGTTTCCTGATTTACCTTCTGATCGTACGTGCTATGGTCCTTGTTTTTGTCTTTCTCATCGAATGCGTTAGAGGCGACGAGTGCCGCTGCCGGTGGTGGACAAGACTTCTCAATATCAATTCGAGGTTCTGTAGTCGCGGAGTTGATATTTGCAAAAGAAGATAGGTCCTTGCTAGCTGATGCAGGCGGTACTACTGTTGCGCAGATATCACCAGAGGCGGGATGACCAAGGAGAGGACTGGTGGTCTGAAACGAAGAGACTCCATCAGATATCGGACGCCCTTTGGACGACTTCTTTGGCTGAGGATCGTACTCGACCCTGTTGTCAAGAGAGATATATGCCATGATCAAGAGATAACCAAGAAAGATTCGCATTCATACAATTGATGAGAGATGAGTGTTATGATTTCGGGTGAGCAAGAGGCGATTAATATAGCCGGACTAGAATGGCCTGATGCAGGGAAGAAACGAATCCGGCAATGCCGTAATAGGAAAGAGAAGGAGCCCATCCAGCCACTAGATCTAGCCTCTCTAGGGATTCCACTGAGACTTTCTATCAATACTCAATCCAGAGAGACAGAATGGGTAATACCCAGAATAGGAAGGAGGCCGAAAAGGGTTCCATACACAGCATGATCCCCTTCCTGGTCGACCACTTATCCTACCTGGACAGCAGTGGAGATCTTCTCATCTACTGTGCCCACCAGTGATCTATTTTAGTTTGAGGTATTCTCCTCATTTGTGAATATCCGCCTGCAGAAGTGAAACAAGCGTGAGAATGTTTTCATAGCGCTAGCACAGCCTCCATTAGCGACCTCCTGCGTTGAGTATACTGATCCGTAGTCATTACTCCAAGCAGCTAAGGATACATACGGTATAGAACGTGATCTCCACGATCAAAATGTCTATCACAAGCATACGTTCATTGCCTCACAAGTAGCTCGTCCCTTGGATGAGCCGTGCTTCCCTCATAGAAAATCTTCCGTACGCAACATCGGGCGCTGCGACTGAATCATTCAAGGCTAGTGCTTCAACACGTTGATCACAGGAATCCACTGCTCCCTGCATGGTCCTGAAATTGCAATCGGACGTCACCGGCTCCATGAATAGTACCTTCCGATGGACGGAAAGAGGCTGTACTCAGCCTCTGAACGCCGTTCAGGTCCACTAGGCCAAATCTGATGGATTGATTGGTGCCCAAACATAGCCCTAGTCATAGCAAATGAAGTCTCCTTTGATGCACTCAAGATATTTGAGAGATTGCTTGTGGACCCTGGATACTTTCGCCAGATCGGCTACTCTATCAGGAAGGAGCTCGTTCTCGCAGCGTGAAAGCCGGTTCACTAATGGCGCACTAAGCTCCATCTGCGTCGTGGCTAGCTGAGGTTTGTGGGTTATCAGGTGGAATCGGACGTCAGCTGACGCATAATTTGTCTCAGTCTCCTCACACCGTAGGTATCAGCGCAGTCCACAGCGATACCACCCAGAGGCTAGCCATGAAGTGTTCGAACAACAGATGCTTGACTATTGATGAATTAGGCTGAGGAATAGTAAATTGGATGACCGCAAAACAGTACAGTCCGGTAATAAGTCTGGGTGTACAATTGATGAGCGTTCCAAGATCATTGCTTATTGAAGCGCCGAAGCACTGAGCCAGCATATGTAGAGTATATAGGCTCGATGTAAAGATGGAGCTTTCGTTTCCTGGTTCTGCCTAACGCTATAATCAACTAATTTTTCAGCTCTCGGGCGGTGGTGTGCCGATGCCAATAAGGGGCTGTGGTTGCGTCAATTGGGGCTGTCGGAAAGTTTTTGACAATGTTCAGGAACGACGGTAGTCGAGCGACGCACCAAGGTTTATATACTCAGGGCAGGTGAGGTACGGGCACGCTATCCCGTATTAGGACCGACAATATGCACTACGCCGGATCTGGAACCCCACTAAACCTGTTATGGCCAGCGCTAGTCCCAAGATGGTGATCCCGGAGGGCAAGCCGAATCCGGCCGCGCCGGTACAAATTGAAATTCTACTTATTTAAGTTATTTAATATATTCCTTAAGCTAATTTATTTAATTATTCTTAATCCTTAGCTTGTTTTTAAGTTATTATATATATTTAACTATCTAATTAAATTATTCTTTAAGAGTAGCATAGTGAGCTAATATCTTATTATTCTTATTATAGTGTGCTACTATTATATATTATTACTATCTTACTACAACTTAGACTGCTTATTATAGTTATTATCTTAAAATAGATAGATTATTATTATCTACTATCTTAAATATTTAAATAAAAACTTTATCTTTTATATCAAGGATTTTAAATTATTAGAAACTTTAATTAGATTACTATTAAATATAATTAGGATAACTATTAATAAGCAAAATTAATAGGCTTTTAGTATATAAAAGTTATAATAAAATAAATAAAGTCTTAAATAAAATAGAATATTTTAATTAATAGAAGATTATATACTTAAGTTATCTTAATTAATTTAAGATGATAGAAGAAAATTAAATATATAATAAATAAGCATTTTTATATAGCTTTTCTCTATTATAGCTTTTATAGCTATCTTCTTATATTAAGCTCTAATAAGTCTAATTATATCTATTATAGCTATATGCTAACAACCAGCTCTAATAGCCATAATAGCCCTAATCCTAATGTGTCCTAGCTCCACTTGTGGTATCTTCGGATAATCCTTTGTTCCCACGCATTAGCGTTTCATATCCATTGGCTGTGACGTTCTGATTCTCTGACATAATTATAGAATTGAAAGTAGTTAGTCAAATAGTAATAATATTAATAAAGATTAATAAAAAAAATGTAAGAATCTTATTAGATTTAGGAGCAGCTTATAACTATATTAAAGAAGAATTTGTAAAAGAAGTAGGATTATCTATAATCTAGACTAATAAATAGATAACAATTATCTCTATTAGTAGAGAAATAATTAATTAAAATTACAAAAAATAGGCACCAAATATTATTATAAAATCAAGATAATATGCTATAATAATTACACTTGATATTGCACTAGTATTAAAAGAATATTATAATGCTATATTTGGAATAGTATAGTTATAAATCTAAAATTTAATAATCAACTAAACTAAAGAAATAGTAATTATTAATAAAATAATACTGAAAACATAGATGATTAAAAAGAATATTAAAGAAATTGCACAGTTATATAAGAAATTAAAAAAAATTCTTAATATATTATTAAAAGCTGAGAGGATAGTATAGGAGATAAAGAAATAAGAATAAAAGGTGATATTTATTAAAGATATTAAATATATTAATAAGAAAAATAAAGCATGAAATATAAAAAAGTTATAAAATAATTAGAGAAACTTAAATAATAAAAAAAAGAAAAAAATTAAAAATAATAATATAAAAAAGATTAAGATAATTTAGTAAATATAAATAATTAATAAGATAAGAATTATTAAAAAAACATAGAAGACAAAATTAAAATTAAAAAAACTATATAAAAAGGAACTTATAGAAGTTCTAATAAAGCTATTAAAAAAATACTATGAGTTTATTAAACTATTTATGAAAAAAGAATAGTGATTATTAATATATAATAAAGAATTCAAAGTATAAATTAAACTAAAAGAAGGATTTATATTATTATTAATTAAATAATATTATAAGTTAAGAGATAAATTAGAATTTAAAAATAAGTTTACTAATAAGTTTTATAAAGTAATATATATATAACTAGAACATAAAAAAGTATTAGCATAATTAATATTTATTAATAAAAAAGATATAACTAAATAAATAATTATTAATTATAGAGTACTAAATAATAGAATAGTAGATAATGCAAATAAAGTATCTTATTAAGAATAAAAAAAAGATCTATTACAGAGAGCAAAGATCATAATAATTTTTAATATTTAATAGGGTTATTACAACCTATAAATAGCTAAAGATAAGATTTAGAAAATAGCTTTCCTTATAGATAAAGGACTGTTTAAATAAATAATTGTACTAATAAGTTTAAAGAATCTATTAGCATAATTTGTATAATATATAATACATATTTTATAGAAATACTTGAATAAGTTTATTGCAGTTTATTTTAATAATATCATTATATATTTACAAGACTTAAAAGAATATAAAGAATATATATAACTAATTATGATAGTATTTATAAATAAAAAATTGACACTCAAGATTAAAAAGTATATGTGACGATGTAATGCCAAATCTATTTGGTCGCTAAACACGAAGAGACTAAACTGGAAAGAAGAAGAAGAGGAAAGAATAATTACTGGTCTCTTTCCTTCTACTTATACTTCCTTCTACTCTAGATACCTGTAAGCTATCTCTATTATGTGCTAGTGCCTAGTAATCTAGATTTCTGAAAGCTTCTAATAATATAGAATACTAGCCAGTAAAGGCCATTTATCCTTCTTAATATTATATATATCCTCTAGTAATCTATAGCATAAATTAAAATATAGAGTAATCCCTATAAGACATATCTAGCCCTATATCTTCCCTACATATAATTTATTTATAGAAAATAGCCTATAAATACTTCTATAGTAATCACATGCCACTAAATTAAATTATACTAGATTATTATATTACCCTCTATTCTAAGCAATATTTATTTTAAATATTGAGTTAATAATAATATATTATTCTTATTATAATTAGATAAAAATTTATTCTTCTTAATTATATATAGCTAATTCTTCAAATATAATAATAATCTAGATTTTTCTAGATAAGAATTATAGAATATTTTTATAATATTTAATATATTCTTAAAATTTCCTATTAGATATTATATTATATTATTATTATAGCCTTATTATTAAATATAATACTATAGTTTCTAATAATATATCTATATATTAAGAATCTATTTAACTTTTTATTTATTATAATCATTAATTTTAATTAATAATAGAGAGTCTTTAATCTACTTTAATAATAGTTCTATTAAGTATATCTTTTAAAGTTTATTTAGTAAGAAAACTAGATATATTTAAAAATATTTAAAAAGCTTTAACTTAAATATATTTTTTTTCTTTATAATAATCTTAAATAGATCTAAGTTTTAATAAGAAAGCTTCTAGCTAGATTATCTATTATTAAGATACTTAGTTATTAATATAATTTTATTTTTAATATTAAAATCTATTTCTTATTAATGCTTATTTGCTTGTATTTTCTATTATTCTTATACTTATATTATATTCTATCTTATATAATCTTATATCTATTATAAGTATTTTATCTAGATTTAGATTTGCTTCTAATTCTATATAGAATTCTTATTATTTAATGATAACTAATTAAATAATATCCTTAGTATAAAATCTTTCTTAATCTTAAATAGTAATAGTCTAATTAATTTTTAAGGTAAGAATACTATAATGAAGTTTATTATTAATAACTATTTAGACTAATCATCTTGATAAAAGCTAATATAAGGTTATAAATAGACTAAAAAATATTAATTTATAATTTTGATTTATCTATCTATAGATATATAGTATACTATTAATAACTTCAGCTTAATCTCTAGGATATAATATATCTCTATCTAGAATTCTAATATAAATTATCCTTTTTAATCTAATATTATTAAATCTAGTAGGCTAATCTTAAGGAATATATATCTAATTTATAATTTAGTTATCTTTTTAATTATGATATTCTTAGTATAGGGAATTAATCTTAATTTTTTATTTAGTTAGTTTATCACTATAAAGACTATATTAAAACTATATTTATCTTTTAGATAAGATATAAAGTCTATTAATATATACTACTATAATTAAATAGATATAAATAGTAGCTTTAGTAATTCTAATAATAAATCTTTATATATATTTATTCTTTTATATATAAGATAGTTATTAATATACTATTTAATATCTTAGTTTTATATCTTTTAATAATATTATTCTCTTAATAATTTTTTTATCTTATTTTTTCTAAGATAAATAATAATAGATTATTAGTATATCTGTCAGAGAATCAGAACGTCACAGCCAATGGATCAGGTTAGTCACTACGAGACTAATGCACATCGGAACAAAGGATTACCCGCAAAGCCTTAGGGTTAGGGCAACAGAGCCGGCAGAGCCATCTGTTAGTAAATGGATATGATGGCTATGATCGAGCAAACAGAGCCATTG
>NW_017971461.1:0-4701 GCF_001907595.1 Talaromyces atroroseus
GTAGATCATAGCCATCATAGAAATCCTCTGATTCCTCTGATGCCCTAACCCTAAGGCTTCGCGGGTAATCCTTTGTTCCGGTGTGCATTAGTCCCATAGTGACTAACCTGATCCATTGGCTGTGACGTTCTGATTCTCTGACAATCCCCTCCTCTGAAGGCTGGCGTCTCGACAGCTCAATAAATAGCTCATATCCCCCAAAGTGTAGGTAACTAATCCTAACTCCCTAAATATTCCAAATGTGCGATCTTGTGGCTTCGCATTAACTATGTCTTTAAAAAAAACAATCTCAAAGAACTCTCTTCTTTCGCGTGTTGAACAATTTAGCGTCATTTATTATTTCTCATATAACTAGTGTGATGACTTAAGAAAAACTTATATCAAAGCAGAGTTCTCTAAACATTATAATAAGTGTATTCGTGCAAATAATTATTGTTGCATCGACATACCTGTATCTAAGGCAGCATAGAAGCGCCTTTCTGAAGCCTAGGAGCATCTTTAAAAGAAAGAAGAGTAAGCCTTAGCTAAAATTCTTCATTTACAGAAATAGCAAAAATTATTAAAGAAATAGGCTGGTGAATTCCTCCAAAAGGATATAAAGGACATCAAAGAGTTGGAAAGATTAGAGAAAGTGGAAGAAGAGGTAAAAGCAAAACAAGCAAAAGAACAACAAGAGGCTGACAAGCTTCTAGCTGCTACTTTTACTTTGCAAAACAACAACCTCGTCCTCAATACCAACTTCGATCCTTCTGTCTTTCTCGACCATACTTCTRTCTCCATTCCTGAATCTTCTCAGGGCAATTCAAATGCCTAACAGGTTCCCATGTATCTTCTTTAGGTCCATATCCCTTCCATCTCACAAGGTAGTAGATGTGTCCTTTTTCTAACTTACGCTGCAGTATTCTTTCGACTTCGTATTCTTCATCATCTGCTGCTTCATCTTCATTCATTAGATTGATTGTTAGTTCCAATAATAAGATATGAAATACTAGGTGTATTCGCATTCTTACTAGTAGCTGAAGTTTGTAATTGTCATTGGCGAGTTTTTCTTTAATAGTGAACAGTCCAAATTTAACTGCGTCGAATTTATCACTTAGTCTTGTGCTTTTAACATTAAAACCTTTTAATCCTGGCATTCATCGTAGAAGGTAAACTCTCTCCCCCTTTTTAAGTGCTAGCGCATCCTCGCGCTTCTTGTCGTAATATTTCTTCATTCTCATTTCTGCCCATTCAATATCTTTTGACAAATTGCTATGCATCAATTGCATGTGCATTACTTGGATATTTGCTTCATTTAATGCTCCTTCTCATTTAATGTTTTCCCAACTCATCCTTGGAATTCTTCCTAGGTTGGCGAAATGCAGTACTTATCCTGTTGATGCGTTCGTAGCATTATTCATTACAAACTGAGCAATTGGTAGCAATTCTACCCAATTATCTTGGTTCCAATCCAAATAATATCTTAGATATTATTCAACTGCTTGAATCATTCATTCAGTCTGGCCATCAGTCTATTGATGATGTGCGGTTGATAGATTGTGTTCTATTCCACAATTTTTCGTGATTGTCTGCCAAAATTTAGACGTAAATAACTTGTCTCGGTCGGATGTAATTTCGCTTGGTAATCCGAATATCGTAAACACTTCTCGTAACATCAGTGTTGCGCATTATTGTGCCATTAAATTCTTTAGCATTGGCTTTAGGATAACATATTTCGTAAGCTTATCCACAATAACAATAGCTTCAGTGTACGTGATTCCTGAAATAGGATCTTTCGACTCTGGTAAGCCTTGTATAAAATCCATTGTGATCTTCTACCATGCTTTCATTAGTGTTTCTGGAATCTACATTTTTCCATAGGGTCGATGGTTGATTGGTTTATTGCAATTACAACTATCATATTTCTTGATGTAATCTTCAACCAATTTTCTCATTCTTAGAAAATAATATGTTCGTTGTATCTTTTCCACTATTCAGTCGATTCCATGATGTCCTTTAATTAGCAAGTCATGGTTCATTTAAATAACTTCTGTAATCATTAAAAATAGTACCAATATTGATCCTCTCCAAACGGCTAATCTGTTCTCGATTACTGCTTCATCATTATATAGTGCTGTCTACAGTATTTTGTCATTCCTAGTAGCTTCTACTATCTTTTTATGAAAACCTTTGCTTTCTATTATAATGGTTGTCACTAGTATTGCCTTGTCATTGTAGCGGATTCCATCTTCGTCTTCCACTAGTATATTTGTTTGTGGCTGTTATATTCCAATTACATAATCTACTCTTCTACTTAACGCGTCAGCAATAATATTTTCTTTTCCTTTGATATGCTCAATTCGAAACTTGAATCTTAATAGATACTCTGACTATCTAACTTGTCTACTAGTAAGCTCTTTTATTATCGTGAAGTACTTCAGATTATAATGATCACTTTTCATAACTATTTCTTCTTTAACTCCTTGCAAGTAGTATCTCCATTACTTAAATGCTTCAACTACTGTGAGTAGTTCTCTGTCATGAACATCATAGTTCCTTTCTGTGGTAGTAAATTACCTGGAATAGAAGGCAATAAATCTTAATTTTCTATTATCTCCTAGTTGTTCCAAAATAATTCCTAATGTATATCCTGATACATCTGATCAAATCATATTTGGTTTTTCCAGATCATGAAGCATAAGAATTGGTGCTTCTCTGACTAATTCCTTGACTTTCTCAAATGCTTGCTGTTGTCATTCTGTCTAATTGAATTCTTGATCTTTTCTTAATAATTCTGTGATTGGTTGTGTTGTTTCTGCGTAATTCTTCAAGTATCTTCGGACGTATCCTGTTGCGCCTAGAAACTGCTGTATTTCGTTGACGTTTGTTGGGATAGGCCAGTCGAGTATTGCGTCTTTCTTTTCTGGTTGGATCTTCAATCCTTCTGGCGTATAAACCATTCCTAAGTAATTGACGGTTGTAGTGTCGAACTCACACTTTTTGATCTTGAGCGTCAATCCTTCGTTCATGAGTGCTGTCATGACTAGTCGTACGTGTTCTTCATGTTCTTCCGGGTTTTGTGAGTATACAATGATATCATCAAAGTAGACTGCAACAAATTTGTTCAAGTATTTCCATAGAACATATGTCATGTATTGTGCAAATTGTGCCAATAGGTTTTTCAAACCCATTGATGCAACTACCCATTCAAACAGTCCTTTATCTGTAAGAAATGCTATTTTCCAAATATCATCTTCAGCCATTCATAGGTTGTAATAACCCCATTAAATATCAAAGACTGTCATGATCTTTGCTCCCTACAAGAGATCTCTCTTCTGTTCCTAATAAGGCGCCTTATTTGCGTCATCTACTATTCTATTATTCAGTGCTCTGTAGTCAATAACCATTCATTTGGTTATATCTTTCTTGTTGACAAACATCAATCATGCTGATGCTTTTCCATGTCCTGGTCGTATATACATTGCTTCGTAAAACTTGTCGGTAAACTCATTCTCGAGTTCTAGTTCGTCTCTTGATTTGTGGTATTGCTTGACTGAGGGTGGCGTAAATCCTTCTTTTAGTTCGATTCATACTTCAAATTCTTTGTCATGTGTTGGTAATCGCCATTCTTTTTTCACAAATAGTTCAATAAACTCATGGTATTTTTTAGGCAACTTTACTAGTACTTCTGCAAGTTCCTTTTCATATAATTCTTTCAGTTTCAGTTTTATCTTCTGCATTCTTTCTATAATTCTCATTTTTTCGACTGTTTATGCTTGTCAGATCATCCTGATCTCCTTCATTCTGTTACTCTTGATTTGTATTTCATTTTCATCACTCAAGTCTCTCTGACTGTTTTGTGGCTTTCCTATGTTTCATGCTTTATTTCCTTTGTTGATATATTCAATATCTTCAGCGAACATCACCTTCTGTTCCTGTTCTTTTGCCTTCCATGCTGACCTTTCAGCTTCCAGTAGCGTACTGAGGATTTTCCCTAATTCCTTATATAGCTGTGCAATTTCTTCAATACTCTTTTTAATCATTCATGTATTCAGCTTTATCTTATCAACAATCACTATTCCTTTTGTCCAATCGATTATTAGATTTTGCATTTGTAACCATACCATTCTGAATACAGTGTTATAATATTCTTTTGATACTGGTGCAATGTTGAGTATAATTGTTGTAGCATATTATCTTGATTTCACAACAATATTTAATGTCTGTCTCTTATAGCCTTGACTGATTGTTTCTCCACTAATAGAGATGATTGTTGCCTATTTGTCAGTCTGGGTTATAGACAGTCCTACTTTTTTCACAAATTTTTCTTTAATATAATTATAGGCTGCTCCTGAATCTAACAAGATTCTTACATCTTTTCTATTAATCTTTGCTAGTATCACCACTATTTGACTGACTGCTTTCTGTTCTGTAGTTGTTGTAATAAGTTTGGTTATGATTATATGTCTTTCCTAATATCTTTGTTGATATTTAAAATATTCTTTAATATTATGATAATGCTGTTCATGTGGTCCTTCTGCCTCACATTTGGTGATTGTGATGTTGTCATGATAGGGGTGTGTGGGTTCTTGATAGACACACTGACATTCTATCTATTCTTATGGACATTCGAGTCTTGATTCTTCAATCACTTCTGGGATTCTTGGAAACCATCCCTTTTGTTCTTTTTCCGCAAGATGCATTTCACATGATGAGTCGTAA
>NW_017971461.1:5211-6833 GCF_001907595.1 Talaromyces atroroseus
GCGTCCCTTCCTTGTATCGGTGCTAACTCGTCTTGCTTGTTCAACACTCCTTCTGAGGCTGAATCTCTTCTGTCTTTTACCTTTCTTGCTTAGGTCGCTAAGCATTTCTTTCAGTTGTTCTAGAGCCTTCTGCTCTTCGGTTTGTCGTATCCATTCTGCTCGGATTTGTTCGTAGTTCATTATCCATTCTAATCATCGTTCTTCGTTTTCAACTGATTGCTTCAAATCTTCATCAGAATCGATCTCATTATCAGCTGTTCCGTCAGCTTCGCTAGTGACAACTGAAACCAGTGGGATCATTGTTGCGATCTGCTCTTTCGAACCTGAAGTGGCCGGTTTCTGGTTCTTTCTTGGCTTTCAGCATTGGTTCATAAAATGACCTGGTTTTCCACAATTAAAACAAGCTTTATTTCTTCTTAATTTGTCTTTTTCTTCTTTAGACAAGATTGCATTCAGTTACATTATTGTATCTCCATCCTTGTTTTTAGTTTGTTTCTAATATAAGTTTACTTTATTCCTTCTGAATTCTCCCTTTTCTATTCATCAGGTGTAGATGGTTAAATCAATCTGGGATGCTGCTTTCATCATTGCTTGAAATATTTCAGGTCATGGTGTCATCATTGAGATTCAGTCTTTAACATTATCTTTCAGTCCTTTATAAAACTAGTCTCTGAATCCTTGATCATTCCATGATAGTTTTTCTAATGTCTGTAAGAATTTCAAAATATATTCTCCAACTAAGGTCTATTATTTAATATGTTGTATCTTATTGACGGCTTTAATTTCCTTATTAACAGTTCCCTATAACTGGTTAAGTTTTTCTTCATAGTACTAGTAACTAGAAAACATTGCGATTATCTCAGGGTTTCTTTGTTCTTCATTGCCATTTGCGTGATACCAGTCAGTGATGTACGGAGCAAACCACTTCATAGCTTCTCCATTAAGAAAGCTTGATGCTGCTAGTACTTTGTCGGACTCACTCACAATTCGTTCACTGTTGTGCATAAAATAGAGTTGTATCTAAGCAAGGTACACCTTAAGGGTTCCACATTCTCTCTTGAATAGAGTTACTGTTCTGATCTTGATTTCTCAAGGTGTTTGGCTTGTTTTTCCTTTATTATTAACCACTGCTCATTCTAGTTCTTCAATGCATTATAATAACGCTGCTATGTCCTTATTATTAGTAGTTGTGGTATTCCCACTGCTAGTGTTAGTAGTTCGCGAGTTAGGACTCAGAGTTGCTAGAACTGAGGTTTGAAGTGCTATCATTACTTATCCTTAAGACTTCTCTTTTAACTGAGGGTCTTGAATTGTCGGAAACTTTAATTAATTACCATCAAGTATAGCTAGGATAGCTATTAACAAGCAAAGTTAATAGGCTTCTAAGATTGAAAGATCTCAATAGACAAAAGAAATAAGAATAAGACTATAAATATCCTGATTAATAGAAGATCATATACTCAAGTTATCACAGTTAATTCAAGACAATAGAAGAAAACTAAATACATGATAAATGAGCATCCTTATATAGCTTTCCTCCATCATAGCCTTCATAGAAATCCTCTGATTCCTCTGATCCATAGATCATAGCCATCATAGAAATCCTCTGATTCCTCTGATCC